>NC_056732.1:944996099-945001099 GCF_019279795.1 Protopterus annectens
TGGTCTCAACTTACACAAACCACCCTGGCAGTTGAACCTTTGATTGGATGTTTCCCTTGTGGCCATTGCATAAATTGTGATAAAATATCTGAGTCTAAACAATTTACAAGCAAAAACTGTGGTATGGTGTATGACATAATGTTTTTTACTAACTGTAGCAGTGACTGGCTTGTATAGTTAGCCACATGCACCTGCAGTTCTTTCTATACTGGTCAAACATCTTGTCCTCTCAGGCTGAGAATCTCTGAGCATGTAAATAATATTAAGAACAAAAAATCCAACAATGCTTTATATAAACATTGTATGTCACATAAATCAGCTAAATTTACTGTTATGATCATTGACGTGGTAAAGCGTAACAAATTAAACAAAACAGGTTGGTATTCCATTCTAGACTCTAAAGAGAAAAAATGGATTGTAAAGCTACGTGGATTATTTCCACCTGGTCTTAATGAGCAATTCTAAAATGAACCAATGAGGATGTTGATGCATGTATTTAAACAGTAGCATTTGATTTTTTATGTTTACACTGATGAAGGCTGTGTTTCTTACCAGCCGAAACCGGTCTGGTTACTTGTTTTTCTGCTGCTTTAACTAATAAATTTCTTTCAGGTCACAGTTTGCTGGCTCATTGTTTTTCTGGATGTACCTTGTCTTTGGAGCTGTGCAATTGCTTTCGTTCAGGAGGATTTGTTTGGTGGTTGCACTTGTATCTATATCCTGCTGGGGGCCTGTGAACATGATGCTGGCTGCATGATCGCATCTGCAGCTATCTACAATTATTTACAACTGGTTCATTTATAGTGCCCTTTTATCTGTTTTGGACATATTTGGAGATTTATCCTTTATATGACTAAATTACATCACGGATGTACATTGGATTTGTGGCTTTTTTTGATTCCACACATTCGAGGTGGCCTGACGCAACGGTCTAACACATATGCGGCTTTCTTTTGGCTATAAGCATTGATATTGAAATATTTGCATATACAAAAGGTACTGTTTTTGGTTTCTGAGAGGAATAATTTTCTGTTTTGGACATTTTATACCATCCATGATTCACAGCTCAAATGGTGATTTTTTCATTTTTTGCTACATCGAGCCGACATTGTTTTTTCTGTCATTGTGTGGTTGTAATATATGGTGGATTTATCCATTGGGTGGCATGTTTAGTACACTGTGACATATTTTCCAAAATGGGAGCAAATACATGTGTATTTTGGCAAACCAACTATCTCATTTTTTTGAAGGAGATCATTCAACATAAGATGGACTAGTGGCGGCATAACAAATACCAATTGGATCATTAGGCTGGGTTTTTTGAACCGATCGCAAAGACGTTGGACATTGCCTTATTATATGGACATTACCACATGTTTTGTTCTGATAATTTTCATTATTAGCATGTTTGGCCACTTATGTTAGGACTGTGTATGCCTATTGGTTTATTGATGGGAGTCATCCATTTATAAGATGTTATAGTCTTTGGACAACAATGGAACTATTCAGTTATAAGCTTTAATTAGATATTCCAAGGTTCACCTTTTGTTTTTGGTGTAATAACTTGTTTCAGTGATACTGAATTACCAGGGTTACACTTTTCTGTTTATAATAAGTTTCGGGAATAACGCATATTATGGTTATAGTTATGGCACATGTGGAACAATGCAAATGTAAATGGTGGGAAGTTTGACAATATTCTTTATCAGTGGACAGGTCTTTGCAGGTTATTGTCAAGTTTTGGATTTATAGTGTTGGGTCTCAACCATATTGTTCATTTACACTTTATAATCCCAGTGTACCTTTTGTCCTTATAGGGTCAGCATTATATGGTACACGTTTTTTGGCCTAATTGGGTCGATTACACAATAATTTTGGGTATTGCCTGTTTATATATTGGCCTGGCACGGAATGGGCTTACAATAGTAGTTTCAGCAGTATTATTTATGGCTTTCAGGATTGATAAGTGTTATATCCCAGTTTCTAGTTTAAGTGACAGGGCTTTTAAAATGTTCTCATTTTCATGTGGTTGTTATTCAGTTTTTATTTTTTATTTTTTTCCATTTAATTATGGTTCCTATTCATGGGAATCATTCATATGAGTCTAGTATATAAGGATTTAGTATTTTCCTATTTTAGGTCAAACTTTAACAGATTATCTATTGGAATTTCACAGTTTTACCATTTACATTGTCTCTGGACACACTGTACAGTTTTGGCTGACAACAAGTTTTCATGGTACTTTTATTACATCAAGGTATTATTGAACAATTGCTGCTGGCATATTCTCTTTGACTATCTGGGTCAATATATTGTGCTCTGGTACATGGTATAGTGGGGTCCTCTGATGCTTTTGATAAGAATTGTGCATGTCTTGATTTTACTTTGTCAGCTTTCAAACCTTTATCAATATTTGGAAAATAATGGTCAAGGACTTTGTTTTCAACATTCTAAATGATGGCGCAAGGTCTTCAGTCACCAGTGTATGAATAGTGGAGCGTAGCTTCAACAATATTTTGCCAGGTCTTGGGTTTTGTTTTTGGCTATTATTGCTCCTGTGTGAAGGGACTTGATATGGTCTATTGATATTGACGTAGCATTACTAGTTTTGTGGTAAGTGCTATTATTGCCAATATCTATTTATATATATGTTTTTTGAAGTACAACATTAACAGGAAGTGGATTACTGTTTGATCTTGATCTGTTACTTATTACAAGGGCCACAAATCCCGTATCTATTGCAAGTTCATAGTATGGATCTAATTAGTCTGATATCTGGTTTGTCAGCTGACAGAGAGGATCTTGGGGTATTTGGTTTAGGTGCAACTACTGATAATGGTAGTATTAGTGGATCCCTGGGTCCCGAGTCCAGCTGTGGTCTGGCTTTTTATCAGTTGCACAAGCATTTGAGGTAATTGAGATCCTATGAGTGCACATATGTAACCCTGACTATGTGAATATGGGTAGAAACAGTCATGTAGTATTAACAAACATTCCCTCCACAGGTTTTCCAGGTAAGAGAAAGTATAAAGGAGCTATAAGAAGGCTGTAATTATACTGTGTACAAACATACCACTGCCTAACCCAATGCCATAGTTGTTGTAATAATACCTGTAGAGTAATGAGTAGAGCAGTGATCATTAAAGCTGTGACCACTGCAAGAATCTACATTTGTTAACTGACATACCTCTCTCTCTCCCACACCTTATCTTCACCAGTAATCTAAACACATAAATGAATGGGTATGTTTTCCACCAAACATACTGTTGGGACATGTGTCCTGTTGTTCTACAAATGTTGAAATGTATTCCAATTAACATTCCCTGTTCAAATACTATCATTGGTGACCTGCATGCCAGTGTAATGCCCACTGTGGTTCCTTATATGCATGTGTTCTGTTTGCTATGCAAATGTACAAAAATCTGTTGTTTTGGGTAAATGGGAATACTCATGCATGCTGTTATAACTAATCCTGGAATGTGTTTACCATTACTAACCAACATCTGTTCTAAAACTGCAACATCATAGCACATCAGGGAAGGCCGATCCCAGTGAATCCGCTTCTCCCACCTCATCTGACCATGACATTGGTGCCCAGCATATCTGGGACCCACCCCGGGACCTCCTCATCTGCTGGTCCTGCAACACCTTCATGTGGAGCCACCTAAAGGGATGAGGCTTGTCCCCCCCGGGTGTGGGTGCAGACAGGATCCTGTCACCTAAAGCCAGTTCCAGGGTCTGGTGTGTAGTGAGCTCTGCAAGGAATTGGGAGATCTGTTATGCCATATTTTGTTGGTCACAACTGATGTGTGCAATTTATTTTCTGTGATCCCACAAGATCTGGGTGTAAATTGGCTAGAAGTTCAATTAATAAAAATTGGAACATATGAGCAAGATCAGATAAATAAATATGTGTCACTGATGGAATTAGTATTAAAAAATAATTACGTATTTTTTGAAGGACATTGCTATAAGCAGATTACAGGTGTCACAATGGGGCAGCACGTGGCCCCATTTTTGCGAACTAAGTAATGTTCTTCTGGGAACAACAATATGTCTTTGAGAGTGAGTTTCAGCAAAATATAGTAAATTTTATCATGTTTTTGGATGATATTTTCTGGTTTGGAGGTATACAGAAGAAAATTTGAGTAAATTCTTGGAGTATATTAATCAAACAGTTGATTTTTTAAAATTCACTTTGTTACAGCAGGAAATAAATTATGTACTTGGATGTTCATTTGAAAATAGACATGGAAAATGAAAGACTAATATCTGGAATCTATTGAAAGCCCACTTTTTCCAATTCATATTTAGATTTTAACAGTTGGCACCCTTACCATCAAAAAAGATCCACCATATAACTTCATATAAACAGAATATAAATTTAGGCATGGATTTAAATGAATAATTGTCTATTGTAATATATAAAGACTTTAACTGGACAAATTTAATTTCAAAGTTATATAAAATCATCATTAATTATAAAATAAAATCTAACCAGAAATTCTGGAATTTTATCATTAAAGATTATCCATTATTATTACTAAATGAGACCAAAGTAGATATATTACATTCCATTAAATTAACTTCAAATATACAAAGCTGGAAAATCTTTGAATGGAAGTGTCTACATAGAGCCTTTTATACTCCTAATAAAATGGCTAAATTTAACAATTCTAATGATATACTATGCTGGAGATGTTCTCTAAAATGTAATGCTAATTGATTCCATATTATTGTTGGCACTTAAAGGAATTTTGGGAGGATATTGATGAATTCTTGCAAGTCATTTTTGCTGATTTTTTTTTTTTTTTTGTCAAAGTCATTAATTCTCCTGAATATAAATGAAACCTTCATTACGAAAAGGACAGATCTTTATCTTCTTTGGACTTTAATAGCAGTTTCAAAAAAATGTATCACAAGGAAATGGAACTCCCCAATCATCCCTTCATTTGAAGATTTTCTAACTCTTTTGAAAGAAGTAGCACTGTTGGAAATTA
>NC_056732.1:945006099-945070756 GCF_019279795.1 Protopterus annectens
GTATTCCATTCTAGACTCTAAAGAGAAAAAATGGATTGTAAAGCTAGGTGGATTATTTCCACCTGGTCTTAATGAGCAATTCTAAAATGAACCAATGAGGGTGTTGATGCATGTATTTAAACAGTAGCATTTGATTTTTTATGTTTACACTGATGAAGGCTGTGTTTCTCACCAGCCGAAACCGGTCTGGTTACTTGTTTTTCTGCTGCTTTAACTAATAAATTTCTTTCAGGTCACAGTTTTCTGGCTCATTGTTTTTCTGGATGTACCTTGTCTTTGGAGCTGTGCAATTGCTTTTGTTCAGGAGGATTTGTTTGGTGGTTGCACTTGTATCTATATCCTGCTGGAGGCCTGTGAACATGATGCTGGCTGCATGATCGCATCTGCAGCTATCTACAATTATTTACAACTGGTTCATTTATAGTGCCCTTTTATCTGTTTTGGACATATTTGGAGATGTATCCTTTATATGACTAAATTACATCACGGATGTACATTGGATTTGTGGCTTTTTTTAATTCCACACATTCGAGGTGGCCTGACGCAACGGTCTAACACATATGCGGCTTTCTTTTGGCTATAAGCATTGATATCGAAATATTTGCATATACAAAAGGTACTGTTTTTGGTTTCTGAGAGGAATAATTTTCTGTTTTGGACATTTTATACCATCCATGATTCACAGCTCAAATGGTGATTTTTTCATTTTTTGCTACATCGAGCCGACATTGTTTTTTCTGTCATTGTGTGGTTGTAATATATGGTGGATTTATCCATTGGGTGGCATGTTTAGTACACTGTGACATATTTTCCAAAATGGGAGCAAATACATGTGTATTTTGGCAAACCAACTATCTCATTTTTTTGAAGGAGATCATTCAACATAAGATGGACTAGTGGCGGCATAACAAATACCAATTGGATCATTAGGCTGGGTTTTTTGAACCGATCGCAAAGACGTTGGACATTGCCTTATTATATGGACATTACCACATGTTTTGTTCTGATAATTTTCATTATTAGCATGTTTGGCCACTTATGTTAGGACTGTGTATGCCTATTGGTTTATTGATGGGAGTCATCCATTTATAAGATGTTATAGTCTTTGGACAACAATGGAACTATTCAGTTATAAGCTTTAATTAGATATTCCAAGGTTCACTTTTTGTTTTTGGTGCAATAACTTGTTTCGGTGATACTGCATTACCAAGGTTACACTTTTCTGTTTATAATCAGTTTCGGGAATAACGCATATTATGGTTATAGTTATGGCACATGTTGAACAAAGCAAATGTAAATGGTGGGAAGTTTGACAATATTCTTTATCAGTGGATAGGTCTTTGCAGGTTATTGTCAAGTTTTGGATTTATAGTGTTGGGTCTCAACCATATTGTTCATTTACACTTTATAATCCCAGTGTACCTTTTGTCCTTATAGGGTCAGCATTATATGGTACACGTTTTTTGGCCTAATTGGGTCGATTACACAATAATTTTGGGTATTGCCTGTTTATATATTGGCCTGGCACGGAATGGGCTTACAATAGTAGTTTCAGCAGTGTTATTTATGGCTTTCAGGATTGATAAGTGTTATATCCCAGTTTCTAGTTTAAGTGACAGGGCTTTTAAAATGTTCTCATTTTCATGTGGTTGTTATTCAGTTTTTATTTTTTATTTTTTCATTTAATTATGGTTCCTATTCATGGGAATCATTCATATGAGTCTAGTATATAAGGATTTAGTATTTTCCTATTTTAGGTCAAACTTTAACAGATTATCTATTGGAATTTCACAGTTTTACCATTTATATTGTCTCTGGACACACTGTACAGTTTTGGCTGACAACAAGTTTTCATGGTACTTTTATTACATCAAGGTATTATTGAACAATTGCTGCTGGCATATTCTCTTTGACTATCTGGGTCAATATATTGTGCTCTGGTACATGGTATAGTGGGGTCCTCTGATGCTTTTGATAAGAATTGTGCATGTCTTGATTTTACTTTGTCAGCTTTCAAACCTTTATCAATATTTGGAAAATAATGGTCAAGGACTTTGTTTTCAACATTCTAAATGATGGCGCAAGGTCTTCAGTCACCAGTGTATGAATAGTGGAGCGTAGCTTCAACAATATTTTGCCAGGTCTTGGGTTTTGTTTTTGGCTATTATTGCTCCTGTGTGAAGGGACTTGATATGGTCTATTGATATTGACGTAGCATTACTAGTTTTGTGGTAAGTGCTATTATTGCCAATATCTATTTATATATATATGTTTTTTTGAAGTACAACATTAACAGGAAGTGGATTACTGTTTGATCTTGATCTGTTACTTATTACAAGGGCCACAAATCCCGTATCTATTGCAAGTTCATAGTATGGATCTAATTAGTCTGATATCTGGTTTGTCAGCTGACAGAGAGGATCTTGGGGTATTTGGTTTAGGTGCAACTACTGATAATGGTAGTATTAGTGGATCCCTGGGTCCCGAGTCCAGCTGTGGTCTGGCTTTTTATCAGTTGCACAAGCATTTGAGGTAATTGAGATCCAATGTATGGCATTCCAAGCTTTTTAAGGCCTATATGGCCAAAGGCATAACACCCAGAGGTCTTAGGATTAGGATACAGCCTCATGTCAGTGGGGAGCTATCCAGCAGCAAGCTACCATGTCTTTTGTTGAGGCTTTGGCCAAATACCATGATAGAGTGGTTGATCGTGAGATCAGTGAGGTCACAAAACTGTGCAGTGAGGTGCAGAAATTTGAAGGAGAATCCTTCTTCACCAGACATTTGAACAAGGTGGCTATGAATTTAAGTAACCTTGAAGAGCAACTCAAATCTAGAAAGATCAAAAAATTCCAATGCAATCAGTTAGACTACCAGGATAGCAACCCATTTAGCAATACCAATAAGCATGTTAGATTCACACCAATCCAATCCAGAACTCCCAAAAGAAAGAGGCCTAGATCCATTCTTAAAAAACAGCCAGCAGATAATGGATCATCTACCGATGATCTGTCGTCTTGTATGGATAGTGATATGCACCTGGCATCAGATTCACCGACCCCCAAAAGGACACAGAGATTTGTCCCTTTAGGTCAAGATACAAACGAGGGGGAGGAAACACAGGAAACATCAACAATATCCAAGGTCTCTTGAGACTAGCAATACAGAAATAAAGGAGAATGTAAATGTAAATGTTTTGAACTTATCCGACTTCAGTTTGTCAACAACTCATATGTCCATCCTGAATAAATTACTAACGTTTATTCCTGGTTTTGTGGTCTCTGAGGATGTTTTGGCACAGGATGTTATGTCTTTTTGTAGATTACTCAATCTTAAGTTGCAGTTTGGTGATACGGATAGTAAGGCTGATTATGATACATTCACATATCACAAATCACGATATCTTCCCCCTATGCATCCCATAGTGCACCAGTTTCAGAGCAGTATTCTCAAAGATCTGCATTATCGAAGCTCTGATATTTCATTCAAACCCAACAATTTGTCTCTGGCTGAAAAGGATGCACTTATGAAATTACAGAACAATAAGGACATTGTCATCATATATGCTGATAAGGGTGGGGCAGTAGTAGTAATGAATTGGTCCGAATATGACAATGAGGCTAAAAGACAGCTTCTTGATAGATGCTATTATTCAGTAATGCCTATCAACCTGACCTTTAGATTCAAGAAGCAAATAGATGACTTTTTGACAACTGCTAGGGATGAAGGTATTATCACTGACAGGGAGATGCAGCAACTCATGATTCAGCTAATCAATACATCTATTTTTTACCCAAAAAACACAAAGATCCTGTTCATCCACCCAGTAGACCAATTGTTTCAGGTAAAGGATATATCACAGAAACATTGTCTATTTTTCTTACTAAGTATCTGAAGCCTTTCCTCCCTAGGGTACGTTCTCGTCTACAAGACAGTACGGAATTCTTAAAAATTATTTCTGAAACCCAGTTGGAACCAGTGTGGCTCATGTGCACACGTGATGTCAGTGCTTTATACACTAACATCCCTCATCAAGTTGGTCTGGAAGCCATTGCCTATTGGTTACAGGTGGCTGGTTTATATCAGCCCGAATTTAACATCTTTCTTGTAGATCTTGCAGAACATGTCCTAACCAATAATGTCTTTTTTTACCAGGATACTTGCTATTGGCAAACCAAGGGCACAGCTATGGGGGCATCTTTTGCCCCCATTTATGCTGACCTATTCATGGCATTTATTGAGGAACAAATAATTTATGACAGCAGCCACAATATTTTTCTGGATGAAATTGACATTTGGAGGTGTTATTTGGATGATTGCTGGATGGTATGGAGGGCAGATGTGGATTATCTGTTGGAATTCATATCCTGTCTGAATGACAACAAATGGGGTCTACATTTCACAGTTCACCATCATGTAGATACCATTACCTTCCTTGATATGCTGACCAATAGATTACCCGATCATACTTTAAGTATGCAGGTTTTTAGAAAGTATCCCCAATTTAACACCGTCCTCCATGCATCCAGCTTTCACCCTCCCCATATAGCAAGGAATATCCCCAAATCACAATTCTTATGAATGAGACGTATTTGTTCTCAAGAACCCACTTTTCAAGAACACAGACAGGATTTGATTAGGAGATTCGGGTCAAGGGTTTATTATATGGGACATGTTCTGCGGGCCAGCAACTGGGCAAATACATTAAACAGGAAGGATCTGTTAACTTACAAATCACGGGATAAACATAATTCACAACCCATTAGATTTGTGACCACATATGCAAGGAATTCAGATATACTAATCAATAGCATACATAGACATTGGAATATATATTACAGTGTGATCAGGAGCTAGTGAATATGTTGCCAGATAGATGTCTGTTTTCATTTCATAAAGGGAAAAATTTGGCATCCTGTTTTAACCATTACAAACATTCCCATGACAACAGCTGGTCTCAACTGACAAAAAACCACCCTGACAGGTGAACCTTTGATTGGATGTTTCCCATGTAGCCATTGCATAAACTGTGATAAAATATCTAAGTCTAAACAGTTTAGAAGCAAAAATTGTGGCATGGTGTAGGACATAAAATTTTTTGCTAACTGCAGCAGTGACTGGCTTGTATATTTAGCCACATGCACCTGCGGTTCTTTCTACATTGGTCAAACATCTCGTCCTCTCAGGCTGAGAATCTCTGAGCATGTAAGTAATATTAAGAACAAAAAATCCAACAATGCATTATATAAACATTGTATGTCACATAAATCAGCTAAATTTACTTTTATGATCATTGACGTGGTAAAGGGTAACAGATTAAACAAAACAGGTTGGCATTCCATTCTAGACTCTAAAGAGAAAAAATGGATTGTAAAGCTAGGTGGATTATTTCCACCTGGTCTTAATGAGCAATTCTAAAATGAACCAATGAGGATGTTGATACATGTATTTAAACAGTAGCATTTGAATTTTTATGTTTACACTGATGAAGGCTGTGTTTCTTACCAGCTGAAACCGGTCTGCTTACTTGTTTTTATGCTGCTTTAACTAATACATTTCTTTCAGGTCACAGTTTGCTGGCTCATTGTTTTTCTGGATGGACCTCCCAGACTGAGCCAACAAATAATGCCAATATACTGGCTGACATCTTGAGTGCCAACTTTACACCTCCCCCCAAAGGTCCAATGGCAATACTAGTACACTGCCAGGCTCTCGGTATTACTGCAGCACAGGTTAAAACACCACTGTCCAAGGCCAAGAATACAGCTTCTATGGGACCTGACAATATCCCTGGCTGTGTTCTACATGAACTATAGAGTGACCTGACACCTCACCTGTGTGCCTTGTTCAATCACAGCCTCACCTCAGGGTGTATCTCTACTGAATTGTACACTGCTACAGTCACCCCTCTCCACAAATGAGGTGTGACTACAGACCCTGGGAAATACCGCCCCAACCGCCTGACAAGTCTGTTATGCAAGCTATGGAATGTATCATCATGCACCTAATAAACAGGGATATGGGAATCTACAGACTCAGGATCCCACCCAGTTTACTTTTGTGAAGGGTAGGTCATACCTGCTCATTCAACCTGGTCAACATCTTGGTGTCAGTCACCTGAGCTGTGAATGAAGGCAAGGTGGCACATACAGCCTACCTTGATCTGGCCAAAGCCTTCGATAACATTCCCCACTCAGGAATCATGCAATAACTCACTAAGCTAGGCATCAACCCCTGCATCACTAGGTGCAAACAGAGTCACAAACACAGGGGTAGATTGGACATACTGCTGTCATACATTGAGACAGTTGCAGATGTCAAGGTTTGTTATAACATGCTTTATGAGGAATATGATGTTGGTAATACCAATAGATGTGAGTATTTACTGACTGAATTCCCCCGAGTCCATGGCTGATTTACCAAGGACACCAACTGTCTGGAGAACAGACAAAACATAACAGCAAACATGTGGCCAGTTGGTGGACAGTGTGCCAGTAGAGAGGTATGTCAGAGACATATCACTGTGAGTTGTGATGTCACTCACTAAATGCATCTCCACACAAACCCTGTCAATCTATCAATCCACCATATGCATAACAGCCCTGATGATATAGAATCTGTTCACAAATCTGGGGACATGTCCCCCATGTTGGTTGGCTGTCTCCACATGTCCTGTCCTATGATGTATTCTCACCTACTGTATGTGAATCTGTAGGACACCACCTCTGTAATGTCCCTCACACAGGCCAAGAAAAGGGGCAGGGCCCACATTAAGGAATGTCTCCTATGTCAGAACTTGCAGCAATGTCTAAGCCCACAGCACAATACAGTGTGGGCACCTACATAGTGATATGGCCGTAACAATACCTGACATCTGCACATCTGTACAGAGGACAGACAGAAAGTAGATAGCCAACAGGTTATGCATTAGGATGAATGTTATGAAAGATAGACATCTGAAACTGAAGGTATGCCATTACTACATGACAGCAGTCCTCAATGCCCTATCCAAAAATTATACTAGTCTACAGTTAATATCAACATATCAGATCAATATCCAATAGGAGATACATAAGAACATACAGCTTAAACACCAAGAACAAGATAGCCAGTACTCAAAGTACAGCTTTGCATGCAGGGGTGTATGGTTCCTTTACTACAATCTGCAATCTACTCTTACTTGGAAAAGCACTGTTAAAAGTAATAACATAATGATACAATATGGGTTAAACTATATTTGTCAACCAGTGCACTGTAGTTGGTGTAACATGCAAGTGTGACTGCATATAACCTGGGATACTACCCATATATGAAACAAATACAAAGAGAAAAGATTGTGGTACTACCTATGTATACTCAGGTGTGCCATACAGTACACTCACACCCCTTGCTACTGTTATGCCAGCACATATGTACAAGGAATTAAATACACTTATTAAAGATGTCATTACCCTGCTATTTTATCAGACTGTAATATGATCAATGGTTACCAGGGCTGAGCTATGCTTAGCAGGTGTAAGTATTCCTTAAATGTAAATGCTAAGCAGATTTGCACACTGGTAAGCGAAGCCTACATGATGTAAGTGCCTATTCATTTAGCCGTATGTTAGCACAGCTTACTGTCACAGAAACCTGCGCAACCACACTCAAAGTTGCTCAAAACTGCCTTAACCACTCTGTATCTATCAGTCCTTGTTCTGCCTAGCAACAAAATAAACAGCCCTTACAGGTCTTGAACCCGGGACCCTGCACACCATAGCCAATGCAATTTACCAGTAAGCCACCTCAGCTTACAGTTTTAGGATGTTTTCTTAAATATAGCCTTCTTTACAGCCAGTTTACAATAGGGAAGAGACATTGTGCAATTAGGAAGGACTGGGATCTATAAATATATATATATATATATATATATATATATATATATATATATATATATATATATGAATAGAAACATACATAGAGAGAGACAGAGATATGTAGGGAGATCCATATATGTGTACAACAATATAAAGATATAATACCAATAAATACTGAGGTGTACATATATATATATATATATATATATGTATACAAACATATACATACACACACACATGCACACACACACACACATATATATATATATATATATATATATATATATATATATATATATATATGTGTGTGTGTGTGTATGTGTGTGTGTGCATACATGTCCCAAAATGTCCATACAAACATATGCTGCCAATAGACCACCTACAACTGGAGCAGCATGCACAGCTGGATACAAAAGCAGCCATGACAGTCACATCTCCCCCCCCACATTCCAAATAAATAAGTGAATAGTACACTGCTACAAAATCATGAGAGGCCATACACAATGGCCAGACGTACAACAAACTCTTAGCAAAACAAATAAAATGTCTAAACATAGCAAAGAAAAATACAACCAGCCAGTAATTCACACATTTATTATACTCTGATGTCTTGGCCAAAGCCTTCAAGGAGTAAAACATTGCCAGAAATACATGCCTAAATCACAAGAAGCAATTAACACCTAATTACATAACTGAATACACAGCCTCCAATTACACTCTTCATTTAACCCCCTACGGGATAAAGTATCACAGTTAATATTAATACATTGAATCTGTACATAACAGTTGTCCTTCTATGAATGTTTCATCAAACTGAGCAACAGACATTTTCAAAAACAGTACCTTGGGGCCCACTACTGTCCCCATGGTGAGATGTATTCAAATGTACGGCTATAGAACTGTCATATTTCTTATCGGTATATGTGTCACATGTTCTAACAGCCTGGTTTTAAAACATGTGTTACTGCCCCCACATAAAATATGCTACAAGGGCATCTAAGGGCATTCTGTATACACCAACCTCTTAAATGTACAGACCTCAGCATGTTTTCCAGCCTTTCCCCTTAGCAGGAATGACAGCACTAAATAATGATAGACCAGTATACCTATCAACCTCCTACTTTATAACATCTGGACAAAGCCTGACATAATTGGTTGACAGAGGCCCAAATACATGGCCATACATGAAATATTGCTGTTATACACTGATAAAGTTGCTGGTGATACAGGGTTTGTTGTAACATATCTTTTCTGAAGGATATAAAGTCAGAAAATCAAATGGATGTTACCATCTACATAATGCAATCACCAGAGAATGCTACTGATTTGCCAAGGACAACACCTGTCTGGGGAAGAGCCCATACATAACAGGCTAACCTGTGGCCATTATATGGATGGCCCTACAGCTGAGAGCTATGCAGAGACAGAACTTTGTCAGACTGAAACCCATGCAGAAGTAGGATGTGCAGACAAACCCTGTTAAACTAGCAGTATTCCAACATATAACAGCAATACTCACATTTTGCCCAGAAGTCTTGAACCTTCTCTATAATTTAGGTGGCATGTCTCTACAAGTATTATTGTAAGAGGTAGTAGCTCACACAACTCCAGGATGTCTTCCTCACAAGTACGGGAAAGGGCCAAAGCCCACATGGAGTACTCATTTATAGGAGTGCGTTGCCATGACATTGGCTGTTGGAAGAACTACATAGCTGCTCTGCATGCAATTAGCAAGTGGGGAACTCCAGTAGGTGCACAGGCCATCACTTGGTCATGAGCATCACCTACAAAAGCCACGCTGCCACCTATTCAAACCAGCTCTATCCCTGTAGTGCAGAGAGAGAGAGAGAAAGAGAGAGAATAACAAATGAAATATAAAGTGGAAAAGAGAAGAAAGAGAAAAGGTGAGTGGAACGTGTAAGCAGGTAACTGAATGTAGAACTTGGTGTGTAATAATGTGAAATATGATTTGGATAAATATATGTCCCAGCAAAACTTGCTGTACTAATGTTCTTCTAAACATCTGCTATGGCCATAGCATCTGGCCCTCTGTGAAGTGGGAGATAACACAGACATACCACTCAACTGTATAGATCTTCACAGAATGTCCACATTTTACCATCATATATTTTTGTCTGTTCCTCCTGAAATCTGTAATTTTCTGGCAAATAGCTGAGGATTGAAGTCATCAAGTAATGACAAACACTTGAGTTTAAGACTCCACATCCTTAAGAATATTCACCATAATGCAAAATGTATCATTCTACGAACTTCCTATGTTTGTAACAGGATTATTTAAAGTCTGTCCCTATTTATTCCCCTGTCATTTTAGGCTTTCTCGAGATGTGATGCTCTGAGAATTTGAGAGGTAGGATCTCAGCTCAGGAACCTGACTCACTCTGGGCAAGGACATCTCATATATGATAACCACAGGGGTGCCTGTCAAACAGTTGTGACTGTGCCACTGCTGGGCCAGTTAATGGGATGTTTTCCATATCCATGTTACCTGTGATTATGAGTATGACACATGTTTGCCTTGTAAAGCTGGGAGACCTATATAGGGCATGTGCATAGTAAATTACTGTTGCAGACATATGTGTTGAACTGCATGTGATATATTGAATTAATAACATTCAACTGTACAGTGGTCTGCTGGACAATAAGCACATTTGCGACTGATATCTGTAGTCACATACACATATACCTCTGTTATGTCAGCCAAACTATTAGCAGGTCTGTGAGCAATGACATTGTAAAATAGTAGCCTACTTATGACTATTAGACATCTTACAGGTTATCACAGTGATGACAAACCCTACTGCACAATCAATGTACTAATGTATGGTGCAGCTATATTATTACAGTATCAATATTGATGTCCCTTTTGTCACCCATTTATAATTGCCATTGCCCAGACGTACTGCTGTAAAAGGTTGTGAAGTATGATTAAGGAGCAAGTCTGTAAATACAGTGTGCCATACTAACATACAACAGATATGTATACCAGGTATCCCCTGAACACATGCATCTATGCATATGCTCAGCTGGAAGGCATAAAACTAATCACATGGGTTTCAAGCATTTAGGCACATAGGTTGTGCATGTTGCACATGTGTGTAATACCAGTGTCAGTGCATAGAACAGACATAAATGTGTACAGCTACTGGTTGTTGCATTGCCCTGACACTGATATGGGTACTAGAGTAGGCATGATTATCAGGTATTAGTTAGAGAAGTGTCCACCTGTGTTATGACCCTCTGTCCATGTCTACCACTACCAGCCATATCATCCACCTATATACAGTGGATCTCACAAGTGTACACAGCCCTGTTGGAATGCCAGGTATGTGTGCTGTATGACAATCAGACCACAGTAGATCATTTCATGATGTTTCCCATCTTGAATGTGACCCCTAACCTGTACAATTCCATTGAAATACAATCAAAAATGTTTTTAGGAAGGTGAGCAACTATTTCCAAGTGAAGATGTGCCATAATGTTAGAGTCCAGACCAAGACAGTTGAATGCTGTAACCATCTCAAGAGGTGCATACACAAGTTTAAGGGTGTGCACACTAATTCAACTAGCTTATTGTACTGAGTATTATTTCCATATGTTTTCACAGACCAGATTGTTATGTTTTCAATTGAATTGTACAAGCTATATGTTCATAGGTAGGTACTAGGCTATTGGCCCTAGGGCTAATATAAGCCTAGCTAAATGGTACCCTGGCTTTCACCACCCAAGAAAATTGTTTTCATGTGCTCCTGTCAAGCAGAGCCACAGAAGTGATCCCCGGGGTGAATTTCCTTTCTCCCATCCAATCATCAAGATTTTTCTTGAAGAGTGCCAATGAGGAGCTTTGTTTGATATAGATAGGTAGTCTGTTCCAGAGTATGGGAAGTCTCTGGGAGAGGAATCTATCCTTCCAGCATGTTCTGTTTATTGTGGTGTCAAGGTTTAGGTCCCTAGAGTGTGTAGCTCGTAGGGATTGGGATTTCTTTAAGTGGAGCATGTCCAACAGCTCTGAGTTTGACATAGCTTTGTATGTTAGGTAGAGATCACCTCTGAGTCAGCGATATGTGACAGAGTAAAGCTGGAGTTTTTTGAGACAGTCTGCATAGGGCATCTGTTTGAGGCCGGTAATCCTCTTTGTGAGGTATTTCTGAGGCCTTTCCAGATGCTGTAGATGTTTTGTGAGGTACATACCAAAAGGGGCGTTGTACTCTATAATGGGTCTAATGAGGGATGAGTAGAGGGGAACAATGACCTCTTTTTTCCTGGATGAGAAAGCATTTGCGATGAGGTGTGCCATGTAGAAGGATTTCCTGACTACTGTGGTGATGTGATTATCAAAGGAGAAACTACTGTCCACCTGTGTCCCAAGGTCTCTTATCACACTTTTGGTGTTAAGTAGACTATCACCTATGTGGCAGTTCATGGGTACAGAGTTTTTACCAAAAGGGATGACAATGCACTTTTTGGCATTGAGCTTGAGGCCATGGCTTTGACACCAGGCATCTGTCTCAGTGAGGCCCTTTTGTAGGATGTCCACATCTTTAGGAGTTTTGATTATGGCTTCTAGTTTGCAGTCATCTGCAAACTTTGTTAGCAATAGACCTTCTGTGTTGGCCTGTACTTCAGAGAAGATGATACAAAACTGGAAAGGACCCAGGACTGATCCCTGTGGTACTCCACTTGTCACTGGTCTGAAGATGGATTTAGAGTCTGCTACTTTCACATTGTGGGTTCTGTCAGTGAGCCAGTTGGCAACCCATCTTGTGACATAAGAATTTATACCTAATTTAGTGAGTTTATCTATAATTCCAGAGTGGTGGATGGTGTCGAAAGCCTTGGCGAGATCTAGATTGGCTGTGGGAACCACCTTACACTCATCTACAGCTTTGGTGACTGCTTCAAGGAAGTCTAGCAGGTTTAGGAGACATGATCTGCCATTTACAAACCCGAACTGGGTAGGGTCCAGAGTTTGGAGGTTACCAATGTCATTGTTTATAAGTTCCATAATGATAAGTTCCATAGCCTTGCAGACAAGGCTCATCAGGCTGATGGGACGGTAGTTCCCAGGGTCCATGGTGGCTCCCCCTTTGTGAAGTGGGATAACCATTGCTATGTGACATTCAGTGGGCACAAAGCCTGAGGTGAGGCTATGATTGAACATGGGTAGTTAGGTGGGATGCCAGTTTGTTCTGTAGTTCATGTAGAATGCAGCCAGGGATGTTGTCAGGTCCCATAGATGCTGTGTTCTTGGCTTTGGAGAGTGTGTTTTTTTACCTGTGCAGATGTGATTACAGGAACTTTGCATTCTTCCAGTATAGAGATGGGCCCTTTAGGGAATGAGAGAGGGGTGAAGTTAGCACTGAACCTATCTTCCAGGATGTTGGCATTATCAGTTGATTCTGTATATTTAGTGCCATTGTGCTGTAACTCAGAGCAGATCTGAGTGTTGCCATTGAGATTCTTGACATAGCTATAGAATGCTTTGTGGTTGTATTTAGAATCAGTGATGATTTTGTTTTTGTAACTAGCTTTGGAGGATTTTATTAGGGATCTCAGCTTCTTACTGAGGCTGACCACGGAGTTCCTCCAACCATGGGATTTTACTCTTTTTTGCAACAGTTTCTTTCTTCTGTTGTAGAGTTTGTTTATGGCAGGGGACCACCAGATTGGCTTTCTTTTTTTGGAGGATAGCATCTTGGTTCTGTTAGGGATTGCATGATCCATGCACTCATGTAAGTGCTTATAAAGTGCATTTGTATAGGATTCAGCAGTCATACCTCTATTGTTCATCAGCATGGGTGTCATGAGGTTTGCCACTTCTGTCTTAAGGAGCGTGAAGTTGGCTTTGGAGAAATTTTTTATGGTGGTTTCCCTAATGAGGGGGGGTAGAGGTGGGATATGGATGTCTAGGGTGATTAGCTTGTGTTTTGATCTGACCAATGAGGATCTGACCTGTGATGTGGAATACTGGTTGCCCATGTTGGTAATGACCAGGTCTAGGATATTGCTGCCCCTGGTGGGGGTCTGGATAAGTTGATCCAAGGCATTGGAATTTATGAATTCCAGAAAACTTTGAGCTCAAGAGTTGGTACATGAGTAGTTTTCCCAGTTAATGGTGGGGTAGTTGAAATCGCCCATTATTAGGGTGTTAGGTTGTACCCTAATATTTTCCAGTGTATCAAAAAATTTGTGGGAATCCTGGGGCATGGTGGGGGGGAATCTGTAGCAAGCTACAATTTGGATTGCAGTCTTGCCCAGAGTTAGTTGCACTTGGATAATCTCGGATGCATTATGCTGAGCAACTAGCCTGGAGGTGTGGCTATCCTTAATGAATATAGACATGCCTCTGCCTTTAGTGTTTCAGCCCAGGTTAGCTGGCCAAAAGGTGTGGTATGCATTATAGCCTGGTAATACAGGGGTGCTCTCTGGAGCCTTGATCCAGGTCTCTGTCACTGCACAGATGTCGATGTTCTCCATTTTAAGGAGTGCCTCGAGTGAGTACATTTTGAGGTTTAGACATCTAGCATTAAGTAACATTACCCTCAGATTTTGCTTGCTTGTACTTGTTACGGTGGTGAATTTGTCATTTGAACCTTGCCTAAAAAGGCACTATAGGGGTGGCAAGAGCCTTAGCCAGTATCCAGAATCCCAAGGGTGACAGTTGCAGGCCATCTCTGGCAAAGCATCATGGTCTGTCGATCATATCATCCCATGCAGACAGATACTCAATCTCCTTAGAATGACACCAGAAGCTTAGCCAATTGTTGAAGTCAGTCATTTTGTCCTTGTACTGTGGTATCATTTTGGGTGATGGCAGGATGCTACTCAGGGCTAGGGTCATACCTGCCTGGGCTACAAGATCAGACATCTCCTCCATGTCTCTTTTCATGTAGTCCAAGGAGGTATGTCTCAAGTCATTCACACCAACATAGACAATGACAGAGTCATATTTGTACTTGTTGTGGAGTGACCTGAGTGTGTGTGTCATGTGGCAGATCCTGGCACCTGACAGGCAGCTGACAGTTACTTTTGCTTTGTTTAGCCTGGCAAGTGGAACATCAGTGTGCCTGATTATAGAGTCCCCTATGACTAGAGTGTTGGGTACATTGTTATGCCTTATGGGCTGTGGTTGAGTGACACACTGAGTTTGTGGGCTATGTGTCATTTGGGTTGTGTTGGGAGGTGGAGGTTGCTTGCATTTCTGCTTTGGAGGTCCCTGTTGCTTGGGTAGATTTTTAATAAAAGCCTCCATGAATGTAGGTGTGCGTTTTGTGTTTCTATGTGTGTATTTTGGTGGTGTAGGTTTTGAGGGACTATGTGATGAGTGTGGTGTGGTGCAAATGTTTACCTTCTCCTCTTGACTGTCTAGTCCAGTCTTGGGTGAAGAGAGCTTTGCTTCCAGTTTGGCTATATAAGTGCATCTCTCACAGGTTGTAGTGCTGGGTGGTAGGAGGAGAGGGTTATCTGTGTACATGAGGCAATTGCTACATTGCCCCAAGATTCACATTACAGGTTGGAATTGTTATGAAATTAATTATTGTGGTGTCATGTTCCAGTTGCACAAATACCAGGCAGTGTATCAGGGGTGTGTACCCTTTATATCCACTGTGGCTATATGGACACAGCAGTACCTGACCTGTATATCCAGCTTCCACCAAGGTAGAGTAATCCCCTTTGCTGGACAGCAGCAATACACAAACCACATAATAGGTTGCTACATTGGTTGTACAGGGACACGTAGGTGCAGGCAACAACTTGGAAGCAAGTCCACCTATATCTGAGCAAGCATGTAAGTTCACAGGTGACTTCCTGTAAGGCTGACTACGACTATAAATCAGACATATCCACACCACCAAGGGCAATTGCAGCTGTGTCTCCACATATGTTGTAAGTCTCAGAGGAAACAACACAATTCACCCTGTAGTAGGACAGGCTAAGTGGGAACATTGCCACCCTGTCCATCCCATTTGTACAGGGGGATATGCACATCAACCACACTCCTCCCCTCAGCAATGGTGAGCATGTACATATTGCCTACCAATGGCAACAACAGCATATCTCCATGGGGCATAACATCAGTGTTTGCCTCCTACATGAACTCAGACATGTGCTCACAGCTCCATCACACACCACAGTCAAACACAGACCTGCCACCATCTACACACCATCCACATGGAAGATGCCCACTGTCAACCCTCTACAAAGAAATGAATGGAGAATAGAGAATTATGCAATCGAGTGTCCAACATTGGGGGGAATAAGATAGCTCAGGGACAGGCGTGTAATGAATGCTGCTATAGCCATGATAGCTTAGAGGGTTTTGGAATAGTGTGGATTATTTGCAAGAAATAACCACTGTTGATGTGCATTTTGACAACCATATGAGGTCATGTGACCTTTTTCCTGTTTATGTCTTCCAGGTAACATGTAAAGTGATCGCCTACCAGCATTCTCTGTTGGGGAAAGTGACATCATCACCCAATATGTGAATGGACATTATGCCCTGTTATATGGACGGAGTGCAGAAGATGTGCGGGAAAGTATCGCCCTGTGGAACAATGTGGTCCACAGGGTAAATGATGCCAGCCTGCACAGCAGAACTTATGAGCATATGCAGCATCAGGCCACTGACCTCATCTGCCATGCCCGTCAATGGGCTGCTGCTGTAGCGAGGGACCGGCTAGCCACAGGTGGGGGCCCAGCCATCCAGCCCCCAATGACACCCACCGAGGAGCTCCTCACCAAACTTGGGGCACACGCTCAATGCACAAGCCATGACACTGATGGAAGCATTGTGGAGGTGGGTTGCACATACACACACTTGAAGAGGAGTGCGCAGGTAAGGGTCCAGTGGGGATTGCTACACTAATGTATCAGACATACATATATCTGTATTGTATCTACATGCATGTGTCAAGTTCAATTGCAGTTGTGGATGGGGTTTTCTAATGCACAAAGGTACGCATCTATGGTGAGGACAGGACATCATGTATTATTGTGGTTAGTACTGTACATGTGCAGACATGCTGCATCCATCCTGTCCCAAGGCCACATGTGAGTCTGCTGACAATAACTCCCTCCTACAACTGCCTAGGACCCTCTGATCTGCATATGAAACAGCAGCCTGAAGCTGGTGAGTATGACATTATTCTGTTGTTGCCTGGCAATACCTCAGGCATGTGAAGCGCATGCAATTTACCATCCATTCAACCATCAGTAATAGCTATATTGCTTTATATAATAGCTATATTGCTTGTTGTGCATGTTCACTTGTGCTGGGGTTAACTATACTGCATCACAGTGGTCACCACTGGAGCCTATCTGATGTGAATTCAACATTCCTGTAGCATACCTCACAACTTGTCAGTGCTAAGACGTCTGGACAGAGGCCAGCAAAATGGGCTGGACAAATGGCCTAAGGAAGGGTCATGCATGACACATTAGTGGTATATATTGGATGTAAACTCTGTACACACCCCTCTTAAGATGCAAGGTGTTCCTTTTACATACTAATTAGGACCGCAATATGACAGTCCACACCTCTTCCAGCCTTTAATATGACCTATAACAGGAACAGTTCACTTGTAAAACCAAGCATCTGGACTCATATATTGTGCCTACAAGGCTGGCCACCTGTGAGGGAAGCAGATGTTGTATCACCATGATGTTTCAGTCAGGTATGATACCTCATGCTGCCATATGTGTCAGTACACTCACTGTGGCCTGTTTGGCTAAAATATCACATACAAGGGCATTGCTAAGGCACAAAGACCACTTCTGACCACGTATAGGTTGCAAACATATGGCTATTCCAGACACATCTGTACAGCGGACTGTACAATGGTTTAACCTGCTGCATGTGAGGCAGATGCTGTCACCACACTATATAAAGTAATGGCAACGGGAGGTGGTTACCAGCCATGTATGGTATACACATCAAAATGGTATAAGCCACACAAGATGTGACCCTCACTTCTAAGGTGGATGACATCAACAGGACTACTAAATTGGAATGAAGATAAGTGTAAAAGATAGTACACAGGTCAAAAATGGTATAAGCCAGACAGTACATAATACACATACACACACACACACACACACACACACACACACACACACACACACACATTTGCCAGTATTGAGATTAGAAATCCTGCCTATCTAGGTATGACTACTATAGTGGTACGCAGTTAACGCATGTGCTACTCAGCTTATTGAGCTTTCACATGGCCAAAGCTGCTGATAACTGCACAGCTGTGGTAAAGTATTACAGGTGGCAGACAGTCTGTCTTCTGTTCCACCCGTACGTCATGCTAGTTCTTCCTGCCTTGCACTTCAACTAGCCTTATGGCTTGGCACTTCACCAGGTCATTGTATCAAGAAGTGTGGCACACCTGAGAATTGTTAGCAGTACTTGTTCATCACAGATGTAGCCTCAGTACTTACTAGTTATGTCCACCCCTCCTGGTATGTTTGAAGGGTGGTTATCTGTGCTTTCACCCATTAACCTGGAGCACTTGTCCATTCTGAGGCACAGTTACATCTGCCTCATGTACACAGACAATCGTCCCCTGTAAACTCCAAACACTCAGACCTGTGAGGGTTACCCATGTATCACCCAATGTGGACATATGCAATCTCCAGCAAAATCTGGACTAGCAGGTCAACAGGATAAGATCAACACCTGCACCACACCATGAGGAACACGTAGCTCACCATGACACCCACTTTGACAGCCATGACATACAGTGAAAAGCCACACACCCATCTTCCCAGAGGCACTCAATAGACATTTACCCAAACAGCACAGACCAGTAAGACAGACATCCACTCAGACACAGTGACATGGCACATGCCAAAGGACACATATTAAACCTACACAGTGTGCCTCTCAACCTAAGCTCCTAAGGCTAACCACCTTGCACAATACAGTGATCATGGATAAGTCAATACTGAGGCACACACATATCCCACTCACTAAGTTGAATATGGAGTAGGTGACAGCCAAATATCTATCAAGTGCCAGCATCCAAAACATGACATAGCCAGTCATGATACTCCACAACAACTATGAGTATCACTCTGTATCCATGTGGGTGTGAATGACTTGGGACACACCTCCCTGGGCTGCATGACAAGAGACATGGTTGAACTCTCTGATTATGTGGTCCAGACAGGTGTGACAGTAGCCCTGGGCAGTGTGTCACTGTCATCCAGACTGATGCTGCGGTACTATCAACAGATGATTGATTGCAACATTGGCTTAAGTGTTATGTGTCATTCTCAGGGGATCCAGTACCTCTCTGCTTGGGTTGACATGATTGACCTAACCCAATGACTTGCCACAGATGTCCTACATATGTTACCACTGGGTTTCCAGGTACTGGCTAAGTGTCTTGCCACCCCTATGATGCCTTATTGGTCAGTATTCCTAATATTATTACCACCATAACAGCTATACATGTATGCAATCTGACGGTAATGCTGCTCAACAATAGACATCTAACTGTCAGGATGCAGTCACTCATAGCAGTTGGAGTGGCGGGCACATGTCTGCTGTAATGGAGAGGTGGTTCACAGCAGCAGACAGCAGACCTGCAGTATTAGGCTATGACACATTTCACAGCTGTCAGCCACCAAACATGGACTGCACCACACCTCCACAGGTGGTGTCTCCATATTCATTATGGCTAGGAGCACCTCCAGACTAGTATCCTATCATAATGCATTGGAGTTACTTCTGTTACAACTGCCTTGGGGTAATCGTGCAATCCAGACCATAGCCTGATATGGGTCCACATCTATGTCCCTAAACTGTCAATGCACATTCCTCAACACCCTGCCATCTATGATGGTCCAACGCAACACTGACATAGTATGAGTCTTCAGCTACCCCTCCAACACCTGGGGAAGGTAGTCAAGTGCCAGTGCAGTGGCCCAACACTTCTGGGATTCATCATTTCCATTGCCCTGGACCAGCTCATACTGATCCCCGGTAGAGGATGCAACAACCTTGACCTGTGTTGACCACTTAAATATGGGACTGTTGGTCATCCACAGATGTCAGTCTCTGCATGGTGAGATTCACACAGGCTGCAATCAACATGGAACTCAACATGTCAGCCACTCCCCCCACAAAGGTAACCACCTTGCAAAGCCTCTCCAAAGCTGACTTTGCAGCCATGAAAACAGGGGTGGATGTCTTAACTGCACCCATGATAATGATAAATAGCCGCATGACTGTGGAATCTTACATATAGGCACTGTACAAACAGGTACATGAATGCATGGTACTAGCTAGAGCCAACAGAACCCAGACACTGTCCTCCAAACACTGGGAGACAATGTGATGGTCCCCTGCCATTATTAAAGTGTACCTCAGAAGGAGGACACTGTTGCAGAGAAAGGTGGTGTCCCATGACTGTTGAACTCCCTTATTAGCCTCAAACACAACTTTGGATCCCTCATGGAATCCCCTACAGGCATCTATGATGGCAGACATGCAGCAAACACTGACAGACACAATAGACTTTGATAGTTACTTCAACAACCTCCACACATTAAACACAAGTGCTGTGAGTTACTGCACAATGCTAATACCTATCCTGAGACAACAGATATTGGCCGCAGTCTTGGCAACACATTCATTGCCAGCTTTACCCCTCTCTCCCCCCAAAAGTGAAGTGCTGAGTGAATGTGTTCTCACATGCTGTATCCCATTTATGTTCTAGGGGTGGGGTATGACAGTGTGCTAACACATCCACCATGTCATCGGCAGGGTACAGTATGTGCACGGAAATGCCTGATCTGTAACACAGTGATTGCATATGCCTCACAGATTGTAGGGCTGGGGGCTGTACATAGGTATATGTTGATCTACAACATCTGTTGTAGAATGGAGAATGGTACATGTTGTGGTTTTGACACACCTCCAATTGCTAATAACCACAGCCACAGGGGATAGTCATCAACCAAACACATTGAGATTACTATTCACAAACACACACACACACACACACACACACACACACACACACACACACACAAACTTTGGCACTGGGTCACATGAAAATAGTCCCCAGTGTGGCTCAGGAGTATAGTCACTGGAATGGTTCCCAGGGGCGGGTATTGTATTCCCCATCCACTCATCCAGATTTATGTTGTGGGTGGCCAGTGATGTGAACTGCTTCACATGTATGTGATTTATATTCCATAACATGGACAGTGTCTGGGTTGTGCACATTCTATATGCATGTTCTTTGAAGTGTAAAAGTGTGCTTGAGGTCTCTGGGGCATGTTGTGTGGACATATTTGTATCTTCAGAAGTAGCATTCCTGACCTCATTTGGTGAGACCTGGCTGAGTAACTGAGGTAGTGATTGCACCTACATAGACAGTATAATACGGGGATTCATTGGAGTTATTGATGGATGTCCATACAGGGCATGTGTATAAGGCATGGTATTCCCTTTGTGAGGTACGTTTGCCGACTCTACAGTTGTTGCGGGCATCCAGTGAGGAACATGGCAAAAGGGCCACTATATACATTGATTGGGCTACTGAGGGGATGGAACAGGGCACCATGTCCTTTTACTTGCTGGATAACACACAGTCAGGAGATGTAATACATCAAAGTACTTTCTAATGACAGTCACACTGTTGTGGTCAACAGGCCTGTAGTCCACTGCAATCACTCCATGGGTACTATCTGTGAGGCAATTTGCAGGAGAACTACTGATATAGTGGTTGCTGCCTAGCCAAGTGTGTTTGTGTATGATTTGTGGGTGGAGAGTGGTCTCAGAGTATTAGAAGGGTTGCCTGTATTGTTCACTAATCCATACTGTCACATAGTCCTTGCACATGACATTAGACATTTAGGGCTGTGGATTGTCTACACCAGCCTCTACAGTGTTTGACGACTATTGGCCTTGTAATGTGGACATTGGGACATATACTAGGTCCTCAATATAATAATTTAGGAAAACCCACCCCCACCCCCCAGTGGATCCTGTTATTGCACAATCACACCCACACCCATACCGGATACTGAAGACACACATACACACACATGCACACTTGCCAGTACTGAATTTCAAACCCATACCTCAGTATATATATTGCTACTACAGTGTTACGCATTTATCGCATGCACCACGGAGGTTATAGGATGGATGTTGCCTAAGGTACTTCTAAGGTGAGGAACATCACCAGTTCTTGTAAATACTGGCACTGGGTGATGTAGTGTGTGAGAGATTTCACAAAATATTTTACCCTACACACACATTTAAAGGAGTGAGTTTCAAACCTCTATCAAACTATGTTTTCAGATCATTATGTTACACATTTACCACATGCACCACTGACCTTACATGGTTTAGGGTTGCCAACAGGTACTTCTAAGATGAATGATATCTGCAGGACTGCTAAATTTAGGCACTGAGAAGTGTACTGGGTGCAAATGTGGCCAAGATCTTTAAGGTATGGACATATATATGTAGATATATGTATACACACACAAACACTTGCCAGGAATGAAATTCAAACCCCTACCTATGCATTTATTGCTACTACATTGTTCTGCATTTATCACACGTTCCACAGAGATTATAGGTAGGACATTGTCCAACCATACCTCTAAGGTGAGTGACATCAGCAGCAGTGCTAAAGGAGGGGTAAGGGAAGTGTAGTAAGTGTGAATGACCACAAAATCAGGTCTCTACAAAGAGACACCACACTCTCTCACACAAACATTTTCACAGCAGCCAGGACCAGGATTAGAACTCCTGCCTAACTAGCTTACTGCACGAGAGTAGTACGTACTTATCACAAGCGCCATGGAGCTTATATGATAGAGAGGTGTCCAAAGGTATCTTTGAAGGTGAGTGACATAGCAGCAGTGCTAAAGGAGGGGTAAGGGAAGAGTAGTAAGTGTGAATGACCACAAAACCAGATCACTACAAAGATACACATTTTTACAGTTACCAGGACCAGGATTAGAACTCCTGCCTAACTAGTTTGCAACACTGTAGTATTTCACAGTTATCACAAGTGCCACAGAGTTTATAAGTTAGAGAGCTGTCCAAAGGTATCTTTGAAGATCAGTGACATCAGTAACAGTGCTAAAGGAGGGGTAAGGGAAGTTTAGTGAATGTGAATGGCCTCAACCACATTCATCTAGAAACACACACACACACACACACACACACACACACATACTCACACACAACTTTACATTTGACAGGACTGAGATTACAACTGCTACATGGATACTTATTTGTACTGTAGTGTTACACAGTTATCACAAGCACCACTGAGATTATAGGGCTGAGGGCTAACCAAAGGTATTTATACAGTGAATGACATTAGCACATCATGTGATATAGACCAATGAGATGTGTACTGGGTGGGAAAGGCCTCATAATGGGATTCTCTCTGTCTTTCTCTTTCCCATGTCTCTGTGTGTGTATGTTTGACATATTATATTATGTTGGCCTTAGATGTGTGTGAGTATTCCTATCCAATATGTGTGTGTGAAGTATCAATGGTGTACAATTTGGTGTGTGTGCAGAGACAGCTGCGAATAACCAATATCTGTAGTCCATTGTGTTGTGAGACACAGGCTTCATTTCTCTAAGTGTAGGAGCATGCCCAGTATGACCTTCTATACTGAGTGTGTACATCCATTCCAGGGAGAGTTGGACTCCAGGGTTTTGTGTGCTACAGCTACACCTAGCAAACTGTTTCTGCAGGATATCTGTAGATAGGTTTCCAGTATGGAGACACAATGGGCATAACAAATGGAGATACTGTAACTATTGCTGTCTATGCTGTTTGTGTGACATGTTTAGTTTTAGCATATATTTTATGAAATATGTATTGTTTTACACTGTGATGTATCATGTCATTAACTACTGACAGTTATGGCATATAGACTACACATTCTGGCACACACCTACCATTGTGGAGGGGTAGCTACAGACAATAGACTGCTAGTTCTGTGTAAATGGTCCAACACCTTGTTAGTATGCTGGCTGGGGATCCCCTCTTTGTGCTTTTCTCAACTTCTCGGAATGGCCATATCGCTCAGCTGTACAGATACACCCAGGTTATCCAGAGGCAGGACTCATATATCTTGTCAGTTTGCCTTCACATTGTGGTTTACAAGCAGTTTTGTGGCTATTCATTCATGGGTTTGCAGTCAGGAAGTAATATGGGCAGACATTAGAGTTTCAGACTTTACACAGTCCATGATCTCCATGCTTCTACACTCCCCTCTTTTATTCTCTCCTCTTCCTAACATTATGTAAGCAATATCTCAGAGGTATCCCTATAGTTGGGCCTTTATCCCAGTAGGACTTATGGCCTGGTTCACAGTCCTTGCAGCAGAACATGGGGAGGCATGCTACTGGCATTTGTCAACATAGCCTTGCATTTGTTTTCTGTTTACTGTGTTAGGTTGTTAGTTGGGATCCCCTGACATTCCATACATTGGCACTATGGGTGAGGCATGGGCTTTTACCAGAGGACTGTAGGCCATTTGAGAGTGCTGCAGGCCATCTGTTACTGCATTTCTATGTGGGATTGGGGGGGTGCACACCTGCAGACTTTAAACATTTGCAATGACTGTACTGGTATTTTGGTTACTCTGTTGGCTTCCATTTCATATTGTATTGTGATCTATCATGCAGAAAGGAGGCATATCAGTACAGTACACATGTTATATCTTAATGGAATCAATTTCAGTTTCAGACTTCTTACCCTTCAGAACTAGAATGCAACTGCCAGACCTGTTGTAGTATGTCTGTGTAGATCTGGTGGGGGGCTGTTCACCATTGCCATCATTTGGGGGTCTTAGCCTGGCCTTTCTTTATGGTCAACTACACCTGTCCTGCTGGGTGAGGCTGGTGGCGGGTATGTGACCCTCATTGACACCATGTGTGTGACCTATTGACACCCACAGTTATTTGGGCCATCACATGTACTGCAGTGGGGATTGTCACATTCTGTAGTGCTGTCTAGTATGTTGACACCAGTATTTGTTATGAATTTCTTGCTGTCCCATATAGCTGTCTGCTGCTATCCCATTCTGCCACCCAATTCCCTTGCATGCTTGCATCCATATCATGCATACAAGTATGAGAACATACTACTCCATTCAGTAATTGATAGGAAGGGTGACTTACCTTGTTGCTGGGCCAGTATTGAGGACGGTGCTGGAGGGCTGACTATGTTGGATGCACATAGTACACTCCCTATAAATGGTAAAGCTCAGGTAGTGTCATGTTTGGCATCCCTTTTACTGTATGTGCGAGTTGGAGAGAGGTATTAGTCCCTGGATCCCTACAGTGTCAGTGTGTGTGCTATGCTTTGCCAAGGCATGGGCATACTGGGCACACTTCCTTCTGCGTGCAGGGGAAGCTCAGGATGTTCCTCCTCCAAGTCCCTCTGTGCCTGTGCTGCCATTAGCAATGGTGAGGGGCTGTGTCCCTGCCCCGTGCTATTCCTGCTGCAGATGTTTCTGCAGGATCATATTGTGTAGCATGGCACATAACTATGAACATGTGTGTACATGTAAATAAAACAAATAAAGCTGGATACAGAACTGGAATACAAATAACACTGTTTTAATAAAGCTCTTTTCATCTAACCTATTGGTTAGATGTCTTCAGAGAAAAAGACATTCAACAATTCAAACTTAAATAAACTCGTGATAAACAAAGCCCAAAATTTAAAAGGGCATGACATTTCATATAAAAAGTTTAAAAAGACAACAGTTTAAAGTAGAGCGGCATACACTGAATTTACTAATACATATAACACCTTAAATAATTTCATATGGGTAACCAAATGACATGAAATAATTACATTTCTTCTTACTTACAAGTTTAATACCATTAATTGTTATATCAGCACCAATTTCTTCATATCTACAATAAGGACAATTACACTCATTTGACATGCTGTGTTATGTTTCGCAAGAATGGGGATATATAAACCCACGTTCCTTTTATTTTTAAATTAGTGTGAATAATATTGAGTTAAATACTTCATCTAATAGTAATAAAATTGGTTTGTCCTTTATTATGCCATTTTGTGTAGAAACCGAGCAGATTAGAATTATCAACAGAAATTGGCGGTTATTACAAGATGACACTAATGTTATCAGTAAAATGGGAGATAGACCAAAGTTAGTTTATAGGAAAGGCCTAAATTTAAAAAATATGTTTGAGAGAAATAAAATGGTTGTAAGTAAACACCCTGGAATGACACAATGTGGTAATTGTCCTTATTGTAGATATGTAGAAATTGGTGCTGCTATAACAATTAATGGTATTAAACTTGTAAGTAAGAAGAAATTTAATTGTAATTCTAGATCAGTTGTTTATGTGGCTAAATGTGAATTCTGTCCATCTTTCTATGTTGGAAAGACTGATTGTAGGTTACGTGACAGAATTTATGAGCATGTATGCAGTATTCAAAGACAAAAAGAAGAAAATGCGTTAGCCAAACATGTTAAAACTTTCCCACATCATTCTTTTAAATTTTGAATACAACAAACTGAACATACTGATAGATGTGGACCCATTAGTTTATTTTTGGAGAAGTTAGAACTATATTGGCAAATTAGACTATCTGCATATTACCACCCAGGGCTAAATGATAAATGTTCTCTTATGTGTCTATTAAAATTGAAAAGTTTACTCAGATGAAATTGACATATAGTTGGATATATATATATTTATTAATGTATTTATATGTTTATATAATTGTATATTTGTATATGCATATATGTATTTATTAATCTATTTATGTGCATTTTTATACTTTTAAATATAGACTCCTTCTATTATTTAATGAGCTCTAATATGAATAAAGTAATGTTTAGATATTAATAGTTTAGATGGACACAATATATGCGATTATGTCATTTGGTTACCCATATGAAATTATTTAAGGTGTTATATGTATTAGTAAATTTAGTGTATGCCGCTCTACTTTAAACTTTTTATATGAAATGTCATGCCCTTTTAAATTTTGGGCTTTGTTTAGCACTGTTTTTAATTAATGAGTTTATTTAAGTTTGAATTGTTGAATGTCTTTTTGTCTGAAGAAGTCTAACCAATAGGTTAGATGAAAAGCACTTTATTAAAACAGTGTTATTTGTATTCCAGTTCTGTATCCGGCTTTATTTGTTTTATTTACATGTTTTTGTTCGTATTATTTGTGTACATGTAGCTGGAGAGTATTGCAAGGCTCCACTGGATATGTCAAGGCAGCAGAACCGTGACTTGAGCATATCAAACACACACTCTACAATGATCCTGGTTTGTGCATGTGCCTCATTATGGTGTTCTTGTTCAGGTCTGTGTGCATTTCTGATGGGTGTCATCAGCCACGGTTCCAGTGCATAGCCATCATCCCCCAGTAGATGGCCATATGGGATGCCCCCTTGGCAAACGCCTGATACAGCTGTGAGCAATGCCAGATGTGGAAGTTGTGATAGCTTCCAGGGCTGCCAGTACACACATTCATGATAATGCCTTGGGAATTGCACACAATCTGACAGTTGATGGAGGGGAAGCCCTTTTGGTTTATGTAGACCCTACCCCACCCACCATGCGGTGCTTTGATGTGGATGTGTGTGTGTAGTCTATAGCACCAACTACCTCAGGGTATTCTGCTATACGGTGGAAGAGACGCATAAATCAATGCCTCATGGGCAGTGGGGAAATATATGTGCTCACTGGCATGTTGTGCAATGGCATCCAGGAGCTGGTAGAGTACCCTGAATGCTGATGCCTGTGAGACCCCCATGATATCTCCAGTTAGTCTTTAGAAGATATCTGTGGCTAGTATTCTTAAGGCTACATATACCTTGGTATCCACTGGGATGGGTTCTCCTCTATTAGTTTTGTGTGTGAGGCATGGCCGACACAGCTCAACGATTTGCTGTAGAATGTCCCTGTCCACCCTACGGCGCTCTACTATCTCCAGCTCGTGTAGGCCCTGGTAGGTTACCCTGGGTCTGTACACTCTTCTCCTCCTCATTGTGGGTTGGTTGTCAGCATTCTCCTCCTCACCACCCTCAGTCTCTAGCACATATTGATGGAGTAAAGCAGAAGCAGCCTCTAACATTTTTAGTTAGATTTGCGAGTTAAAAATCCCCCATCTGTGTGCACCGGTGGTGTAGAGTTTATGGGAAAAAACAGTCTGTAGGGTGTTTGCATAGTTTATAGTAGTGTGCTGGGCTGCTGCATGTGTTTTCGGCTGATTTTGATACATTCCACCTGCCAACTATGCTAGTTCTCATTGGTTACCTTCATACTGCTGTTGCCCCAAAAAGCAATCTGAAATGTGTTTGCATAGTTTATAGTAGTTTGCTGGGCTGCTGCATGTGTATTTGGCTGATTCTGTTACATTCCACCTGCCAGCTATGCTAGTTCTCCTTGATTGCCTTCCTACTGGTGTTTCCCCTTCCCAGTTCCTCCCTATTTAAGACCCAAGGCATGCCATGCGTACCCAGTGCTGAAATGCAAACAGTGCTGCCATTTCCTCTTTTTTTTTTTTTTTTTGTTTAAATCCCGGTGCATGGCATTCACACCCATTTAGGCTATGTACACAGTGCTCAAGCACATCTGATACATCCCCTTCCTTAGTTGTGCTTAGCAAAGGGCAAACATGGGCCATAGAGCTCCAATGAGCTTACAGCAAGCATGACACCCTATTATGAAGTCATTCAGCACTTACGCTTGCACTTTTGTATTGCTGCACCTACTCAGTTAGGTAGAAACTGAGACATTGATGAAATCTGTGATTCAGTATAACTCCCTTCATTTGCATACCCCAATGTGTAGGTCATTAGTTACTGCACTAACACGGACCTTTTCCCCTTGACAACCAGTGCTCCCTGGTATTGTTTACATTCTGCATGCCATATAATGGAAAAATGCAGATTTAACTTAAAATTCAGTTTTCCCATTTTTTTTATTTTCAGCATGATCCCATTTGCACGCCACTGCCCTATGCTTAAACGGCCGAGATCAGCCAAAAAAAGTTTAATTTTCATAATAATTAATCACTTTTCAATGCCAGTGTCCTTATATTTGGCCATTGGCATGTCTAATGTACATAATACATGCTTTTCCACAATCTGTCATGCCTCCGTTTTGTCAGTTGCAGAATTGTACTCAGTTATTTTCCGAATACATTTCTGCACTGACACTATTCTAGCATAAAGACCTGGCAGCTTGGTGGATTGCAAAATCACCTCATTTGCATGGTTTTCACCCGCAAATGAGGTGATTTCCATATTTGCCGGTTTTTCGTGCTAAAACAGTGTAGGGCTGCTCATGCACGTGAAAACTGCACTTTCCTGGATCGCTGAGCGACCACTCTTCATGCAGGAGCTCCTACACTGTTCCTGCATGGAAAATAGCAGTTCGTAAATCCAGGAGCCTGTCTTCCACCTACATTATTATTTATGCAGTATTACAGAGCTCATTAGGTGGTTCCATTCTCTGAAGATTTTTTTATCAACCCTAATCCACTGGACCTTAAAGAAACCAAACTGCTCCTTCTACTAAACATAGAACTACTTTAAATTACATACAAATAATGATCCTTAATGATCAAATTGTACACAATGTTGATGTGTAATGTTTGTAAATAACTTGTACCATTGTGTGTAATGTTTAATTCCATGCATTGAGACTGTATATACACTGTATATTGTGCTTTTTTCTTGTATGTACTGTTAATGTTATGTGGAGCTTTTCTCCCCAGGTCTCTACTGAAAGTGGGCTCACCTAGGCCCAGTAAACTTTCCCGGTTAAGAAATGCAATGGATAAATAAATAAATAAATAAATAAGATGTCAGTAGAACCACTGGTAATCTCAGGAAATTTACTGAAACCAAACTAAGCATTTTTGTCAAAGAAATGACTTAAATCATTGATTGTGGATACAAAAGTAAAGTAAATATACTTTAAATAACATTTCCAAAAATTGCATGATCAAATATTAATATCTGACTGGTTAATCAATAAAAACAATTGGCTAGTGTTTAACATTTGCCGATGTTAATAAAGGAAACATCTGTTTTTTTTCTCTAAACACATTTAAAATGAACAGTATTGTTATCACTATTGCTAAGACAGAATCTGCAATAGGAGAGAACAAGGCATCAGAGGTACTGTACCAGCTTCTAGAAAGTGACTTGGTAGATGCCACAAAGAAACTAAGTCAGACTGCAAGGTAAAGACAAAAAGATAAAGAAGATAGTCAGTCACCCTTTGGAAGCAATGTCAACAACAAACTACTCACCAGCCCACAGGAAATCAGAGGCAGATGGAAGGAGCACTTCCAACAGGTTCTGAATGAAGAAAATCTGACAGAAGCTTTACTGCCCTAGGCAGCCTATAATGAGAGAAGAGGAAGAGTCCACCCCAGAAAAAGTAAGAACAGCACTAAAGAAAATGAAGTCAGGGAAAGCCGCAGACTTAGATGAGGTCACAGCAGATATGATTAAGATGTTGGGTGAGATAGGGGAGAAATGGCTCTTGAGGGTACTCATAGCAATATGGTGAGAAAGGTGTATCCCAGATAACTGGAAAGAAGCATACTAACACCAATGTATAAGAACAAAGGGGGCATCCACAACTGTGGGCAGTACAGAGGTATAAAACTCCTGTCACACTGCATGAAAGTCCTAGAGAGGGTGATTGATAAACAGATATGCAGAGTAGTAGATAGTAAGATGGAAGATGAGCATTTCACATTCATATCAGGATGCAGCACAACTGACCTAATGTCTGCAGTGAGACAGATAGGTGAGAAAAAGTGAGAGATGAGGAAAGAGTCCAACTGGCCATTCTTAGACTTGGAGAAAGCTTCTGACAAGGTCCTAAGAATGTTGGTTTGGGCAGCCCTGCATTGGTTTAAAGTCCAAGAAACATTGATAGAATTAGTGTTGTCTATTCCCAGTGACCCAATAACTCAAGAACGACAGTTATTTCTCACAGAGGAGTTCCCACTGTGAGTGCGGGTGCATCAGAGTTCAGCTCTAAGTTCACTGATGTTCATATTGGTGATAGACTACATCAGCAAACAGGTCGGAGAGGAGAGATCAACAAAGCTGCTGTATGCAGATGATGTGGCATTACAGGCAAACTCTGAGCAAGAACTTCAGAACAGAGGATAGGGAAATGGAATCTAAAACTGAAGGCACATGGGATGAAACTGAGTACACACAAAACAGTTGTAATCGCAGCAAGTAGGAGAAATAAGAAAGAGCTGAGAATTGAAATAAAAGGAGAACATACTGAAATAAGTATAACAGGTTCAAGTATCTAGGAGAGCTGGTTGAGGAGAAAGGAACTCTGAATGAAGAGGTCAAAGCTAGAATCGGAGGGATTGCAGCCAGGTGGCACAGATAGCAGGTGTAGTGTATACAGAAGAATGTCAAAGAAGCTGAAAAGTAAGGTGTATAAAACTGTGATGTGACCAGTACTACTGTATGGTACAGAAACCTGGGCTCACTGTGGAACAGATGAAGAAATGAGAGCATCAAAGAAGAAACTGAAGTAGCTCCAACTGGAGAACAAATTACCGTGGTTTGGGCACATGTGCAGAAAAGCTGAAGACAAGCTGGTGAAGAAGATTTGGGACAGACAAGAGGGCAAGAGGAAACAAGGAAGTCCAGCAAAGAGACAGATGGATTGTGTGAGAGAAGACCTGTGACAGTAGGCACTAAAGCAAGAGAAATTAATACAGTTGACACGACACCCCAACCCCATGTAGAAAATGAGAAAAAAGGGTTGATGATGATGACGATGACTATCATTAAACAAGGATATGTGTGAATGTAATCAATGTATAAGAATTTGATAGTTTCATTTTTTACATCAAGAAGGCTATCTGACCATACAAAGTTATGGCTCTACACAATACAACATATCCCAAACATGCACAGGAAGTATATAATTTTATAAGAATGGAAAACAGACGTTCATGTTTTTCAAACTTTCAGTACAGTAACAGCACCAGTAAGATAGAACATTTCATGTGAATCTGCAAACAGGTAAGAATGTATACTGTATTTAATCATGGGAAGAAGACTCTTGGGTTCTCTAATGTAATGAGCTGTTCAGTTCCAAATGAAATGCTGGTTTCTTATCACGTTTAGCATTCTAAGCCTGTTTTTCTTGCATATTTGAATAAAGTGAGGCCATTGCAGAGATTTGCCTTATTTGTACCAAAGTGCAAGCATTTCTTGGGAGATAATGTAAAAGACTGGTGTAACAAAAGCAGGTACAAATTGTTGTGATGATGCTGTATTGTTCTGTTCTTAGCAACTGGTCAGAAATGGGGATGGAGGGGCTTTTGAGATGCTACCATCAAAAAATAAATAGTAGAAATATCGTTCATTTATTCTGTACACCACGTGGCAGCGAGCTTGTCACAATCATGGTTCATTAAGGCCGGTGACAACTCAAGTTGACTGCAGTTTCCCTTGTGTCCCTTGTGCTTCATTGTTTCACACACACACACACACGCGCGCGCGTGTGGACGTGCACACACATACACACACGTGCACACAAATACACACACACACACACACACACACACACACACACACACACACACACACACACACACACACACACACACACACACACACATTCATTTATTCAGTTTCCAAGCTTAACCAATAAAACACACCATTCTACATTATTTTTCAGTTTCTTTTAATACTTTGATGGTTCTTTTTTGACTTCCTTATAAATACAGCTTCTCATGAAAAGGTAAAACAAATGAATGAAAATAAGTTAGAGCAATCAGCTGATGAAACGTGCTTTGTTAACGTGGTGATTTTATCAGCAGGTTACTGTAATTTATTGTGGTTCAGTTTGATTCTCTTTTATTTTTATTATACAGTAACACTCCTTACTTCATTGCTCATAGCTTTCAAAATACCTCCCTCAAAACTGCAGCCCGTACCGGATTACATTCTCAGTAATATTACTCAAATACCCTGAGATTCAGAAAGAACTCCCCTGCTCTTGGTAAGAGCTGTGGTACTGTTTCTGTGGTTGCAGAAAATGTGATTTAGAGGTATGTTTGCTGCAATGAGTAAAGACTAATTTGTGTGTCTCTTAATCACCTATTTTCACCGTGAGTGCAGATCAGTACTTCTCTGTGGCAATCACCTCAGTTTACCTATGCATTCTGTTAGCACTGTCACATCCCCATACATTCCCCCAAAGATATGCACACATTCAAACACAACGGCATACCTCATAATTGGCCCTGATTAAACAATGTCCCTGATGTATTTTCTTATTGTTGTCCCTGTCCTTGTTAAATCATGTATCCTTACAGTCAATCAGTAACGCTGGACATTAGAAGTTCATTCTTCTTCTTGTTTACAAATTGCATTATGATGCAAGGCCTGTTGCTTTATTAACTTTTTAATTAATTCCAAGTAATGTTTTAAAAATTCTCCTTGGTCTCATCTAGTGTCCCAAAACCTTATCATGGCTGTATATAGGTATGGCACCCCCCCCCCCAACATGGACACATCCCTTTCTGTCAATACTGAAACAGTTTTATAGATTCTTTGTAATGTTACCTCTTAATATGAGCCCTGCCACTTACAACCTATGGTCTGTTGCATTGAGCAAATAATGCTAGACATTAGAGTTTCATACTTTTTATACTGCAAACATTTTCTGTAATATGTACCCATCTCAGTTAGCATTGAGGGTTAAGGTTCTAGCTTGACATGCTGTTTTCTGTGCAAAGAATGCATGATTTGAAATCCCCAACCCACCCTTTTATCTTTTTTTTTCAATTACTTGAGTTATATGTTAAGCACATCCCTTGTGTCTAGTGGTGACCCAATGATTAGCACTCTGCTAAGAAGGAATGTTGTTGCCGAAGATACAGATTTGTAAGTGTGTTGTGGTGTACTTTTATACCCCTGGTGTGTAGTGTTCACTGTACAGATCAGTCTATCCTGCTGCCAAACTGTTGAAACTTTTGCTTATTTAACTTTTACATATCCTTGGTCTGTATTGTTCCCCCTGCCAATAGGTTTTCTGTGCTGCAAAACCTTTGTTCTATTAACTTTTGCATATCTCTTGTATGTAGTGCCCCCTCATCCAAATATTACATAATTTGCTTGTTAGTCTAAGGATTTTAGCGGTATGCCCCCCTGACAGTCTTACACATTCACACATTCATGAATATACACACACGTATGCCCACACCCAATTGCAGCCACTCACACACACACATACACACACATCTATTCTGACTATCCCCTAAGCCCCTACTGGGACCACCCAGACAGACATCATATACATACACTCCCCTGATACCACTCATCCCTCTGCATACATACACACATGCAGCCACACACATACTCAGAAGCACACACTTACCTCTAATATGATCTCACACTGAAAGTAATGGGTGAATGTGAACTTTTAGCCATGTTAATTAATATGGCTTGCTGAGCTAACTAATGCAGCTCAGCAGTTCTCTGAATCACTCACATGTGCAAATGCCTTACTGCAGGCATTTCTGGGAGAAAGCACATGGCTAAATAGCCTAGGCACTCCCCGAAATATTTCATTAGCATTTGTGATATGCCATTGAGACAGACCACCACAGTTCTGTACCTCTTTTTGTTACAGCACTGCAGTAGGGCTGTCTCTGAATCAGAAATAGTTACAGTGAGTGGTAAAAAAGGCATGCCCCTCATGGTAACCATTCAGAATTTTAATCATACAATTTTCTGAGTCAACATTTTCATGGTCACAGTGCTTTCTTCATATGCCTTGTGTTTGATTGATTCCATAACAGGTATCTTCCTGCTTGACTTTTTTTTTAATAATCTCACCATTTGCTTTCATCATTGGTTCTTGACAGCTCTTTTTAAGTGAATTCCGTTCATTTTTCAAAATATTCTTTGTCACTGCATTATACCATTTACTTCTCTCGTCTTCTCTATTATAATGCATCACTTTCCATGTACTTATCATTTTGCAAGCCAAACAACTTTACTTCTCCATTTTCTCTGCTAACCATTCCTGCATATCTCTCTGTCCATTAGTCTCAACAGCATAAGTTATTTTTTTTCCTGCTTAACACAATTACAGACGGACAGACACACACACATAAATAGACAGATAAGTAGATAGCTCTTTCTTTATGTATACATATATATATATATATATATATATATGTATATATATATATATATATATATATATATATATATATATATATATATATATATATATATATGTATGTGTGTGTGTATGTGTGTGTGTGTGTGTGTGTGTGTGTGTGTGTGTGTGTGTGTGTAGATAGTTCTCTTTCTCTCTCTCTCTCTCTCTATATATATATATATATATATATATATATATATTTATATATATATTTAAGTCCGTGTGTGTGTGTGTGTGTGTGTGTGTGTGTGTGTGTATGTGTGTGTGTGTGTGTGTGTGTGTGTGTGTGTGTGTAGATAGTTCTCTCTCTCTCTCTCTCTATATATATATATATATATATATATATATATATATATATATATATATTTAAGTCTGTGTGTGTGTGTGTGTGTGTGTGTGTGTGTGTGTGTGTGTGTGTGTGTGTGTGTGTGTGTGTGTGTGTGTATATAAAAAAGATTGAATCCTCTCAAAATCCTTCTACATCTTTCTCATACATAATACAGACTTTTATACTGGTCATGTGGAACTCAAAGCTATTGTAAAATGTACATCTAAGTCATATTGTTCCAAATATTCCACTACCCTATAGACTATAAAAATCTGACTAGGAAAAAGCCATAAAATAACAATAAATATATGAATATTAATTACCACTAAAAATTAAACTAAAATGTTGTCAAAAGCGTAGTGCAACACCCCACATAGCTATTACTTTGTCAATTTTACGTATACCCTTTATTCCCAATACCTTTCCAAATGTTAATCACTTTATAAGCTCTCCATTTTAGTGTTTAGTGCCTCAAACTCTTTTAATAACAAAGGTGTTCTCATATTGACATGTTCCATTACCTGCTTTGAGTTCCATGCTCTTGTCCCACCAAACAGTTCTACTTCTTCTCCCTTTTCCTTAATCTTTTTAACATGTTGATCTCAATTACATAATATGGAAAAGATATTCCTTACATCACCTTCTACTATACATGCATATAGGTTCATAGGTGTATACTAGGCTAATGGCCCTGGAGCCTTTACAAGCCTAGCCCATAGGATTATCCTGGCATCGTGCCACCCGACCTTAGTTCCCACTGCCTCTGTTGAGTAGAGTCACTGGAGTGATCCCCGGGGTGAATGTTCTATTTCCCATCCACTCATCAAGATTTCTCTTGAAGAGGGCCAGTGAGGTGTTCTATTTGACATGTATGGGAAGTCTATTCCATAGCATGAGCAGCCTCTGGGTTATGAACCTGTCCCTCCAGCTTGTTCTGTTGATTTTGGTAATGGGGTTGAGGACTCTGGAGTGTGTAGTGTGGAGGGATTGGGATTTCTTTAGATGTAGCATTTCTAACAGATATGGCTTTGTAAGTCAAGTAGAGATCACCTCTAAGTAAGCGATATGAGACAGAACATAGTTGGAGTTTTTTGAGTCTGTTCATATAGGGCAAGTGTTTAAGGCCTAGGATCCTCTTGTGAAGTACTTTTCCAGTTATTGCAGGTGTCTAGTGAGGTACATGCCAAATGGGGCATTGTACTCAGTGACTGGCCTAATGAGGGAAGAGTAGAGGGAGACGACCTCTTTCTTCCTGGATGCAAAACCCTTAGTAACAAGATGTGCCACATAGAAGGACTTCCTGACCACAGTGTCAATGTGGTGGTCAAAAGAGAGGTTACTGTCAACCTGTATTCCCAGATCTCTTATAACGCCTTCTATGTTCAGTGGACTACCATCGATGTGGTAATTCATGGGAACCGGGTTTTTCCCAAAGAGGATGATGCCACATTTTTTGGCATTGAGCTTAAGGCTAGGGTTCTGACACCAGTGGTTGGTGTCAGTGAGGCCTTTCTGTAGGATGCCACCATCACTTGGGGAGTTAATTATGGCACTCAACTTGCAATCATCTTTGAACTTTGTCAGCCAGAATCTCTTCGTGTTGGCCTGAATTTCAGAGAAGTAGATATCAAACAGGAGAGGACCCAGGACAGAACCCTGTGGGACTCCACTCATGACTGGTCAGCAGTCTAACTTGGAGTCAGCTACTTTCACACTGTGGGTTCTAGCTGTGAGCCAGTTTCCAACCCACCTAGTGATATAGGGGTTGATGCCTAGCTTTGTGAGTTTTTCTATGATTCCTGAGTGGGGAATGGTATCAAAGGCCTTGGCCAGATTAAGGTAGACTGTAGAACCACTTTGCCTTCATCCACAGCTCTGGTGACTGACTCAAAGAATTCGACCAGGTTGAGCAGGCATGATCTATCCTTCACAAAACCAAACTATGTAGAATCCAGAGTTTGGAGATTCCCTATATCCTTGTTTATTAGGTCAATAATGATATATACATTTATAGACAGATAACTCTCTCTCTCTCTGTATGTGTATGTATATATATATATATATATATATATATATATATATATCTATACACAGACACACATATATACTGTACATATATATTTACTGTAACTTTGATCAATGGTTAGGAAATAGAAAATTCACCCTGGGTCTGGCCCCAGGTCTCTGATACATAGAGGCAGACAGTAATTCCCAAACAGACATAATCCCGTCCCACATAACCTCTAGAAATGTCCTAACATACCACCCCCCCCCCCGAGTAAATTTTCATGAAAATATGCATGCAGTTGGGGTGGAAATGTGTAAATAATAGTGATATTTATAATATAAAATGGTATCCCAGACAAATTAGTCATTTGTTGTTTGCTCTGAGGTTTGCTGAGAGTGTTTTCAGTGCATTCAGTGAAAGTGTTGCCAATTTATCAATATGAGTACAGATTATATTTTATTCACAAACATTACACTGTATGCATATGGGCTGGTTCTACTGGGGTAACATAAGGGACTCCAGCCATGTACATGCAGATGATAGAGTACTTGTTAGTGTTGTGAGCTACATTTTGTGCTGATATTCTGTTCAATATACACAGCTGAGCTGCATATCATTGCTACACTAAAAATAATGAAAAAAGATCATTTGGTTATGAGGTAAAACCCTATCAGAAGTGAAGCTCCCTGCGGAGCAGGCAGACCTGCTACCACAGCCATACTGCCCCTGCTCTCACAAAGGCAGCACCAGATCACCTCATTGTCATAATATGGCTATGACTCTAGGTCTGCTTTCTTGCCTAATGAATGAAACCTTCTTGTGACTCAGCTTTAGATATGATGACAGAACACCACACAATAAGGAATAGCAGCTTAGCGTGGTATAGCATGTCTTAGTAAATAACATCCTAATGGCTAGTTGGTCTTCTTGGCTGTCTAGTGCTGTTATGCTACACAGTGCTTCTCCTTATCTGAATTACCAGTGTGCAAAGTACCCACCATGTGCCATGCTACGGTTTGTTACACAGAGATCATTCACAAAAACTAACAGGTTTCTATATGCCACTGTTCATTGTTGTTATCAGTGTATGTCACTTGTTACAATGGATGGAGGTGCACTAAAGAACAGAATAAGCAGATCGCAGACAGAACCATGTCATACGAGAAATGGGCATATGTTTATTAAAAAGACTGTGTGAGTGGCATTGTCATGGATACATAAAGAAATGACCAGAAGGTGATCTGTGGGTTCATCTCTATTTTTTTCCCGTATTTATACAAGTAATATATATTGAACTGGTAGCCACCTGTGCCACGATTCAAGTGCTTACAATATCGAATTTCTCTTCCTGGGGGAAGATGCTATTTCACTAGGCCTGAGTGCTATTTTAATTCAAAAACAACAACGTGCAAATAAATGTATAGCTTGTGCAATTATATCTCTATCAAACAAGGGAAAGGATATTCCTAGACTTAAAAAAGGTTAGGTTCCATTTTATAGCTTAAATATTGCTACATTTATCTTTATGAAAAATATTTTAATTTTCTGGCAAATCCTAAGTTTCTCAAGATTTATTTCATTTCCTCATTTTCTAATATCTACACTATCCTTTCCATGGTCAAGGGCAATGAGACCTTAACATGGCAATTTCTGTGCCAAGGTATTACATGTTTTACACACATATTCACACACGCGAGTGTAACTTATAGGATGGCCAGGTTACCTAATAGGTCAGGCTTCAGAGGAATCCAGAGATCTGATAAACAATTATGCCAAAACAAAAGGAGTATGCAGATTCCACACAGGAGGCACTACAGACAGTCACTAAACTAGTAGGCCTGGCACTATGAATCAGCAGTGTTAGCTACGACAACACAATACTGCCTGAGACTATTTTTAAAAATCTCACATCAAAGCTACCACAATGTATACATAGCTGAGCTCTAATATTGCATGTATATGATTTCACAATGAAGTACACAAAAGGAGGGAGCAACACTGTAGATTGCTTTTCATATATCTACAATTCTCAGAAGGAAAGAGAGGAAAAGCCTGAAAGTAATATAAGGTACTATAAACAGCTGCATAGTATTCAGTAAACAGAATGCTGATGTTACAGGAGACTAAAGAAGAAATTGAGAAAAAAAGAGTATTGAAGGAGTTTAAATGTTTTGTATTATTTTATACAGATGGAATAAAAAAGACTAAAATATTCCAGGTTTGTCCATTGTAAGAAAAACTAAAAACCTAGGTATCACAATACCAGTTAATACTAATTATTTATAGAAAGGCAGTAGACAGATAGTTGTGACCAGTTTGCCAAAACCATCAGTCCAAAATTCACACCACCCTCAGGTTTAACTGAGTGTATTAAAGAGCAATACATGAATCCAGGTTAAGCTTTTTCCTGTATACTTTTGCCTTTGTGCCTCCCAGCTATCAAACCTCCCTCTTGTAGACATACCCCATTCATTCGCCCATACTATAGGTATGTACAGTATGGAGGTCATAACTTTCTGAAGGGGCTATTTTTCAGGCAGCCATGATGGTTGCTTGTATCCTTGCTAGCATCTCAGAAAGGAGGACATATTAAGTAGCCATAGCCTTGCCAATGGTGGTGATATGAGCATTAGTTTCACTGGAGGGAGTACCTACACCCTTCTGTCAGCACATGTTCACTCTTTCACGCATACCAGCAAGGGCTACCATCATGGATGGCTTCAGCAGGCCCAGCCCAAGTTCTCTTCAGCTTCAGGTCCCTGCTTATTATTCAGGCCACCACTTGCACCATAGCAGGGGCAATAGCTGTCTGGAAACACACCCCCAAGTTGGATTAGCCATACTCTGTTTATTCCTCTCCTCCCCTGCCCAAATCTTCCAGCACTGATGCCGCTGCTCAGACTCAGATCATTTGGGTCAGAGTAAGGGCTTTATCAGTCTGTGCCAAACAACTAGGTTCAGTGTGCAGAAAACACAGTGCAAAAAATGCTCTGTCGCTGGTGCAACAGGATAGTGCACTCATCTTTGGAGAAGAAGGTCGTGGGCTGTGTTCTGACACAAGATAGATAGATTCCTGACATTGATTCCTCCAGTGCAGCATAAGAGGGGTGCTGCAGTTAGGGTTTCTCACCCTTTTGATGAGACATTAAACTGAGGTCCCATCTGCTTGAGAGAGTCTATACTAAATTGTCGCTGGTTTAGGTTGTCGAACGCCTAAACGTCGACAACTTAAAATCGCGAATGGCAGTTTTCCTACAAGGAAACAAGTAATTTGGCTGTTATGGGGATTTTGCCCTGTGTACAACGTAGAGCGATTTCAGAGTTGGTATATTTAGTTAGGGTGTGTGTGTGTGTGGGGGGGGGGGGGCGATGCTTGATTTTCTGTTTAATTTTTTTTTTTTTTTTTTTTTTTTTTTTTACTTTGGCCAACGGCTTTCTTTCCCTGTGTGGAAAGTGCCGTTCATGATTTTAAGTTGTTGACATTTAGGTGTTGACATTTAGGTGTTCGACAACTTAAGCGGTCGTCAATGTAATATAGACCCATTTGAGATGATGGTAGCTCAGGTGGACGTAAAAGATCCCATGGCACCTATCAAAAAGAGTATGGGAGTTTCCCCAATGCCCTGGATAAATTTCTGCCAATAGTATGTGCGATGTCCCCACTTTTAGCCAGTAATCAAGGAGCCTGAATCCTCACCACTGACACTGGAGAGGAGTGCTCACTTGGAATACAAATGGACACACTCAGTATTTCCATTTGCAGACTCTCTGCATCATGCAAAATTTCCCTTAAGAGCACACAGGGAACACACTCAGCCTGAGGTCTGGGTGTCTTTATCTGTCTCCCTCCAAGTCCCTAGTAAGACTCACCACTGGCACAGCTGTAGGGTTAAGCCTCAGCTGAGTGTCCAATCCAAGTCTTCCAGCAGCCTCTCTGTGAAACCAGTGCTTCATGTCCCTGCTGCAAGTAGCTGACACACACATTCTTTGAGATTTAATTTTCACACACCACACTCTTTCCTGGAAAAGGCTGTCACAGATTATGTACTCTACAAACTTTGTCGAGACTATAAAGTAGATTCACTGCCACCAGGCAGTTACTATAAGGCTCTTAAAAGGGTATCCAGTTATACCGAGTGAAATTAATATTAATACAAATGGTAATGTTGACCAAACAGCAAGGCTTTCAGGAGTGGCCAGAGTTAACTCTATGAAGAAATGGACTGGTTCTCTTGTTCCCCAGTGGAAAGCCTGCAAACAGCTGATGGATCGATGACAGTGATGCTGCTGCATGCCAGGATATCATCTCACCTCTGCTGATCTAGGATCAGCTGCTGGTTCTCCCTATCTCCTGTGAACATTCTGACCAGTGTAAAGAAATAAAAAATAAAACACTCTGTCATCATATTTCACATTGACTAGCTGTTCTTCTTGCCATTTTTAACCATTGCATGTATGTTAGCTATATTTTATATGTATAAACTGTTTTTTCAGCCCCTGTAAAGTGCAGCACACCATTAGGACATTTTTATGTTATTCTGCCCCCCCCACCACCACTTTTTTCTTACTTTTTGATAATTTTACTCCTTGTAAACTTCCTTTATAGCTTTTAGCTGTACCCTCTTTCCTGTTACTCTTTGAGCTTTTCTCTCTTTTGTCTTTACATCTCCCATTCCCAAACCATACTTGGTCCTTACTGTTCTTGTTATATTTCACTATAGCCTCTAACTTACCAACACCTTTAAACAGTCCTGTTTATTTTTCTTTGCCTAGCCTGTCCTTTCCCAGTGTAAGCATTTAATTCCTTGTAGCAGTTTTTTTTTCAACTGCAACCTCTACTTTAAAGCCATTCTTATCTAATCTATTTTTTCTATTATGTCATTCTAGTTGACTTATCTTTCTCATGACTGGAAGACTAAAGCTTTTTACCTTTTCTTTCTCTAGCTTATAGACTTGCATTGTTGTATTTGCTCAGGTCTTCCATCTGATAGTTTTTTGTTGGACTGCAATTCACTTACCTGGGCTCTCTTGTGTATTTCCCTTACATTTTCAAGTATTTCCTTAATCCTTCTTTTTCCCATGATGCACTTGTAGTTTAAATTCTTTGCTTAGTTTTTCATACCATATTTCATCCCTACTACTTCGTGGAATAATGGTAATTTCTGGTGGTGTGTGTGCTCTGACAGCATTCAGGTGCTTATTTTTGATGGTTTTTGATAAAACAAGCCTACCTGCTTACTTGGATATTGCTATATTATTAATGTATTATTATATCCAGTTATATGTATGTATGGTATTAGGTTAGTTTTGATTGTTTTAGTCTTTATTTTGAAACATGCACTCTATGAGACTATGCTCTTGCATGCAATATCCTATTTTCTTTGGTCAACTCTGCAGCGATAGTACTTGCATGATATTCGATGCATATGATGAATTTTTCTCATCTAATGTCTGCTTCAATGGGGAGTTATTCCCAATAGTTGCTTCAAAGCACACTATTTACCAATCACTGTTGGATTTTTTTATTGTTTTACATTAGGCTTAGATTCTGTTTGACAAGCATCTGTTTGTGTAAACCCCCCACCATTGTTTAACTCATACTTACCCAATGGTTGGGCAAATGTTCCAAATTTCGTCTGCAATATATACCTTGTAGAAGGTTTGTACTAGAATAGATTAGACATCCTTTCATGAATAATGGGGTCTAATTTAGATATATACATATGTACATTATTAGAATAGTTTTTGTTATTATTAAACCTTTTTAACCTGTTTTTAGTCACTACATTCATGCCATTTGCTCTAAGGTGTATTGTACTACATGTAACTAGTTTGTATTCTGTGTATTAAGTTTTTGGATTTACTTAGTCTCTCTGTATCAAAAACCTTTTTCTTCCTTTGTTCTTCCCTTTCTACTTGCTTTTTCTGTTTCCTCTCTCCTGCTTACTACCCTCTCCTATTCTAGTAGTACTATTGCTCCTCTCAAACCATTGTTTATCTTATATATTACTCTCTTCTGCCTTCCCTGTACTTTCTGCTCTGTCCTGATTAATATTCTTACTTTATTTTTTACTACTCTCTACAATTTTTTGCTTCTACTTATTTCCATTTTTTATCTGTCTCTTTTTTTTACTGTAAATCATGTAGTTTAACTTAGTGTTATCTAGGTTTTAATCTGTCCATTGACTACATTTTACAGGATCAGCTGCTGGTTCTCCCTGTCTCCTGCAAACATTCTAACCAGTGAAAAGAAATAAAAAATAAAACACTCTGTGATCATATTTCACTAGCTGTTCTGCTTGCTGTTTTTGACCATTGCATGTATGTTAACTATATTTTATATGTATTAGCTGTTTTTTGAGACCCTGCAAAGTACAGCACACCATCAGGATGTTTTTATGTTATCCCCCCCCACACACACACACTTTTTTCTTACTGTTTGATAACCTGTCGTTAATAGTTTTACCCCTTGTAATCTTTCTTTAAAGCTTTTAGGTGTACCCTCTTTCATATTACTCCTTGAGCTTTTTTCTATTTCATCTTTACATCTCCCGTTCCTAAACCATACTTGGTCCCTACTGTTCTTGTTATATTTCATTATAGCCTCTAACTTACTGACACCTTTAAATACTCCTGTTTAGTTTCCCTTGCCTAGCCTGACCTTTCCTAGTGTAAGCATTTAATTGCTTGTAGCAGTATTTTTCAACTGTAGCCTCTACTTTAAAGCCATTCTTATCTAATCTATTTTTCTATTATGTCATTCTAGTTGGCTTATCTATCTCCCGACTGGAAGTCTCAAGTTTTTCTACCTTTTATTTCTCTAGCTTATAGATTTGCATTATTGTATTTGGTTAGGTCTCCCATCTGACAGATTTTTTTGTTGGACTGCAGTTCACTTACCTGGACTCTGCCTGCTCCATTCACCCTTGCTGCGCTTGGGCTCTCTCCACTCATCTACCCTACCCTCATTCCCACCCACCCCACTTACTCCAGATTTATTCTTATATAAAACACATCCTCTATTTTCTTGTTGAATCACATCTACAGCAAATATCTCTCTATTCATCCATACACCACACCCTCTGCTTATTCTACCAATCGTAGCATTAGCTAATCTATCCCTTCCACCTCCTTTCTAATGTCTCCCACCACTCACTCAATTATTCTCTTAATCCTCTGAATTCTTAATACCACTCCTTCTCTGCTCTCATGTACACCATACTACTCACCCTGACCCTTCCACTCTCCTCTATCCTTACTTCCTCTACTTCACAGTTACACATTATCATTCTGCTCATCTTTGATGTCTAATCTCCACTTCCTAACTATCAATATGAAACTATTTGTGTCTCTCTACTCTCCTTACTCACAACAACTTATCATCTTATGTCCTTTCACCACCTTCAGGTCTGCTATACAATCACACCTACTAAACCTGCCTATCCTCCTGTATCTTACCTTTTTACATACATCTACATATCACTGCAACTTTTCTATAACACACCACTCCAACTATACATACTTAATTACCCTTCCACTCATACTCCCCCACATATTCTATGTAAATGCTATAGACTCTCTATCAGACCCTCACTCACCTTCTTACTCAAATCCTATCTACTTCAACTTGGGGGTGGCATTCATCTTAATCCAGGTCCTAACCCTTACACTCACACTATCCATAACACAACACTGTCCCACCAAACCCCTCTCCCTTAACTTGCATTTCCTCTCACCTACTAATCCTTAACATTAACCTTAGAAGTATTCTAAATAAAGTTCCCGACTTCCATTTTGCCATGTCACTGTAGTCCCCAGACATTGTAGCAATTACAGAAATGTGGCTAAAAAGCTATAACAAAAATTATGAATTCTTGCCTCTAGTTTATAATATCCATACAGTGGATAGAACACACAAATGCGGCAGCAAAGCAGTCATCTATAAGAACAACTTTAACTTATAACTTACAACTGTGTACTACCCTACCCCTTGCTTCTGACTCTGAAATACTAATGTCTCATCTTCAACTTAACATGAATAAGTCCATCATCATCATCATAGCAGTATATCTTCTCCCTGGAAACAATAGTCTTATAATAGAAAACTTACATAACTGGGCCTCCACTACCTACAATCAGGAAATAGTAATCTTAGGAGATTTTTATCTGAATTGGTCCACATGCACACCTACAAATCCAACAAATCATATTAACCTCTTTGGTCTCTCCCAACTTATTACTACACCTGCAAGAATTGACAAACACAATAATACACATTCCGTACTTGATTGGATACTCTCCAACTGCCCTAATCTATGCTTTCCATCTGGCTGTCTCCCTGATTCCCTTAGTAATCATTCCCCCACCTATCTAATTAGGCACAAAGTTCACTCAATAAATACCACTATCTGGAAGTATATCCATACCAGAACATATTTTTCCAAAGATATCTTCAACTCCCTCTTAAAACTTCACAATTGGTCTCCCTTAAAACAACTTCCCCTTGACAAGGCAGTCATCTACTTTAATAACTCATTCCTAAGCATCTTAAACTCACTAGCCCCTATTAGAAAAGCATGTTGAAAATCCACACCAGCTCATTGGCTAACTAAAGACTCCATAAACATAATGAAACAAAGAGACAGGTCTTAGCTACTATCAGTCTTCCAAAACCTAAGTTTCCCTCCTCAGCTACTGACAATTACGTAACTTAGCTAAAAATCAAGTTCAATCAGACAAAAATCCTACTACACCTTAATTTAACAAAAACATAAAAATAACCCCCAAAAGTTTTAGCAGTCCATTAAACAACTCTTAAATCTGGGGCAATCTACCATGCCTTCACCAACCAACCTTAATCCCAACATAAGCATTTCTACACACTTCAACTCTCATTTCATCAACTCCATCCTGTCATTAGTAAACAGCAGTACCTATATCCCTCTAACCATACCCACAACTACTGTCCATGAATCTGCAGATTTCTCATTTTAGCCCATTCAGACCGCATACATCAGAAAACTCCTTCAACTGAAACTCACCAGACTTACAGTAGATCAACTCTAAAGTGAATTTCTTTAACTAGCAGCTGACTCCATCTCATACCCAGTTTCAGTACTTATTAATCGCTCTATTATTGAGCAATATGTACTTCCCCTATGGAAAATTTCCCATGTTATTCCTCTGCACAAGGGTGGTCATTCCTCAGATTTATCTAACTATAGACCCATTGCCATACTGTCATCTCTTAGCAAAATACTTGAAAATGCATTTATACTCAACTACTGTCCTATCTTGTACAAAATAACCTTGTCTCCAAATCTCAGCATGACTTTAGACCTAAACGTAGTACCACAACAGCCCTATTAAGTTTTAGAAACACCATCTCCCACCATAGAAATTGCAACAACCTCATCTCTTCAATTTTCTTGGATCTGTCAAAAGCATTTGACACTGTGTCCCATCAAAAACTTATTGAAGATTTATCATGTATCCATCTCTCACTACCATCCATTACCTGGTTTTGTAGCTATCTATCTGACCACCAACAAGCAGTTATTTGGAAAGATGAGACCTCTACCCTTCTTCCTATTATTGTAGGAGTGCTTCAAGGCTCTATTCTTGGGCCTCTACTCTTCTCCATCTATACAGGCTTAGCTCAGCATCCACACATGCTACCATCATACAATATGCAGATGATACCACTGTTATCTGTGCAGCCCCTTCACTCACCAAACTTATATCTAAAACTCAGACTGGCTTCTCTGACATTAAGCTTTTCCTCAAAGAAAGACAACTCATAATAAACCCTAACAAAACAAAGCTAATGATATTCTCCAGTAATAAATCCACAGTTCCTCCTTCTCCACATCACATAATTTCCTCCAACAGGACTATAATTGAACCAATTGATAGCACAAAGTTACTCGGTGTCACAATAGACTGTGCCCTAAAATATGATAAGCACATAACCCTTACTGTAAAAAAGTACGTATCAAGCTTGGCTGCCTCTATAGGACCAGGACATTCCTTACCACCTCAGCTAGTCAAGCCTTAGCCAGAACACATCTTCTGTCCACTCTAATGTATTCCTCCCCCATCTATACTAATCTTAGAAAATCCCAGCTGTCCAAACCAGAGATAACCTACCATAAAACTGTTCACTTTGCTGCTGGCCTCCAAAATAGAACTCACAACTGTATAGCCCCAAAACAACTTCAGTGGCTGAAGCTACCAAATTTTCTCTTAATCAACTTACAATTGCTGACAACATCTGACATCAACCTGAAGCTTGCCCAGTACTAATTAACCTAGTCCAGCCTTGCAATGCAACCTGTTCTGTTCGCTCATCCAGCAAACTTCTTCTAAAATCTAAGAAATGCTTCAACTCTTTTGGAGACTCGTTATTTGTAAATCATGTTGCAAAAGTTTGGAACAGCATTCCTCAACATATACTAAATACCCCTACTACTGCCAAATTCAAACTCCTTCTTAAAGAACATCTAACTATTAACTGGCTTTGCTCCTGTATTTACCATGGATAACTTTATCTTTTCTCACTCTTCACACTGCCTTTACTCTATCCTCCTATCAGATCTCCTCTTAACCTTTTTCTCTACCTTCTTCACATTACTAATTGTTCCTTTTTTAATAAATCCCTTCTTACCCTCCCCACTTTCCTTTCCACATTTTTACTCTGCTGAAACATATAGCATGTATCTGCAAAAATTTTGCTGGTATTGTTAATCTCTGTATACATTGTGACTGCATTATTTTTATTAATTATGTTAATGTTACTTCCTTTCATTTTATATATACCATTTAGTCTATCCCCCAGATTCACTATCCTTCCATGCAGGACTAGCTTAGTCCTGCATGGAAGCAGCCGTTTAGGAGCAGGATGGCAGCGCACCATGCATATTAATGAAGGCATGCTGCCTGAGCTCCTAATCTTACATGGAGCATGTAAGAGTGCAGGGGGCGTGTCTGAGAGCAGAGCTCTCAGAATATACATGCCCCTGCAATGAAAAACAGCAGACAAGTCAGAAAAAAAGGAGTTAGACCGCTCATAGGTGTATGCATACCCCCAGCAACATCACCCCACGTGTACAAGAGCAATAGTTAAAACAACAAATATAAAGATTTTTTTTTTTTTTTGTGAAACAGATTAAATTTAACCATAGGTGCACAGGTTTACCCATCGCTTAGCTGTGATTAATACAGCATAAATGGAAGAAGAGGGTAAAAAGCAAGATATATGCAAATTAAGCAGTACAGCAAAGTGTAGTGGGCAGAGCATTCACCTTATGAGCAGGCATTCCAGGCTCAAGTCCCACTGCAGTACAGTCCATTTTCCATGTCAAATCACTTTATGACCAATATTTTTAGTTGCATAACCTACTAAATAACAAATATTTGTGAACTGGAGTACTGCATTAAATGCAGATGTGAGGTGTCAGTGTCATCACATTGCAAAGTCCACAGATAATACATGTGCCCCATACAGTATATGTACACAGGACTAAGGGGTACACATGGAGGGTAAAATGTGTAATGAATGATAACTGTATACAGCTTCCAAATCCCTCACCTTCCCAAGAACCATTAGACATTACTGTCTAAATTACTGCAGTGGTAAGCAAGAGTAAGCACTAGTAAGCAAGTGTAAGTACTATTAAGCAGTAGTAAGTAGGCGGGAGTAAGCATATGTAAGCACTAGTAAGCAGGTTTAAGCCCATTTGTGTGGGGGTAAGCAATGCGTACACAGGTTAAGCAATATTGAAGCTAACTCTCTGTAAGCATAATTAACTGGAAGTTAGCTTTGCTTACCCTCACGCAAACCCACGCAAACCAGCTTACAAGTGCTTAAAAGTGCCTTAATCACTCTGTATTCAACAGCCGCTGTTCTGCCCAGCAACAAAATAAACACCCTTTGCAGGTCTTAAATCCATTACCCTATACACTATAGTCACAGTAGTTAATCACTAAGCCATCACAGCAGTACATAAGATTGAAGTATCACCAAACAAATCCTCACTATAGTAAAATCAAACTGAACATGTGAAAGGAATCTATATACAGTGTTATGTTCTATAACCTACTACATAACATAAATATGTGAACTGGAGTACTGCTGTAAGCCCAGATGTGACGTATAATTGTAATAAAGTGTTGAAATCCCCTAATAAACACAGCAACCCCATACAGCATATGTACACATGAATCATGGATACCAGACATATATATAACATGTAATGAATAATAAATCAATGTCAAAAAGCAAATATAATGCAAAGTAAATATTAATCGATGCTAAGCATTACACAGGCCAGCTTAGTAGGTGTAAGCAATGTGTAGGCCAGCTAACTCAATTTGCCCATTGGTATACCCCTTTAAACAATGCCAACTTTAGATAAGCAGGTTTGCCCATAGCTTAGCCTTCTCAAAACCATCCAATCATGGCAAAGTGTGTGTGGAAAATTGGTCCTATATAAACCCAACAGGTGGGAATACATCTCATAACTGGTTGTAGCTTCCCCTTGCAGGCACCATGTCTGGAATGGGAGAGGGAGTGTGCTTTCGGGTGCAGCACTGGGGCTTCCAGGAGACCAGAGTCATGGCAGGACTCCTTGTCAAAGACCATGAGCAGAGACTGCTGCAGGGCCAGTACCAGGGTTCCCAATGTAAAGTGGAAGCCTGGGACCATCTTGCCTGTGACCTCACCAGTGCCACTGGCATACACCGAACTGGTGAGCAGGTCAGACATCACTATGCTGACCTGAAGTGGCAAAAGGGGAATCTCCTGGATCAGTGGATCCAAGAGGCTAGGAGGACAGGGTAGGTCCCAGTAGTATGTATAACTCCACTACCTGTTTAATAATTGCCAGGTCATGTATATTATGGATAAGTATGGCTAAATATTCCTCTTTTGTCCTTCACAGCAGTAAGTGAGTGGGCTGTGAATCAGGAGGTCCATGGCTGTTGCTTGGAGAGGTTGCGATGTGAGGCAGGTTAGTAATACTCTTGCATGTACTGTCATAGGAAATAAATCTAACTGTATTAGTAAGTCAATTGCCTGTATAAAACCTGTATTGTTTAAGGCAAGTACTGCATACACCAGAGAATATGGCAGGAGGAGTCGCATATAGGTTGTATGTAAATAAAAGCATAATAGCCTGACAATGAAGGTCTAACTGCTGTACTGCATGTGTATACTCTGGTATCATATGGTAATGTAGATTTGCATTCACTTAATAGTACTGTTGTATTAAGTACTGTTATGCACACTGTGCAACATAAATTAAAAATGTGTAGGAATGTTTGTATATGACTGGTATAATCCCCAGAGGTCAGCTAGTACAACTGGGAGAGACATAGACAGAAAACAGTGAAAAGACGGACAACAAAATCCAAATAGCACACACAACTGAGACGTGAACACTAGCAACTCCCCAAAGTGTTATGAGAGTATTAGGCCAAGTATGTCCCATCAGCACCCCCGTGTTGTCAAGTTGTGACTAGAGTGTGTACAGTAACAGAGTGAGATGTAAGTGCATAACACTAATGTGAAATCTGGTGCTTTGTGTGGCAACATACAGGTAGTGCTAACAAACATTTCTCCCACAGGTCTGTCAGATATAAACACTGTGCCTAGAAATAAAAGCTTGATACCCTGTACTGGTACTGTTTACTCTGGTATTATATGGCATTGTGAGTGTTGCAGTTGCCCTGAATAATAAGGTATCACTGATCACTGTCACCCACACTGTGCTACATAATATAACTGTCTATGAAATCCTGTATAAGAGTACTGTAAGTCACTAAAGGTTGAAGAGGGCAATAGTCTACATATGCCCTGGTTCACCTGCATATGGTCAAGACATGGCCAGAGTCTGTGCAAAAAGAGATGGACAGGTATGTGCATAACATCAACCTAGAATCTGGGAGTATGTGTAGAAACAGCTAGTTAGTGTTAACAAGCAATTCATCCACAGGTATACCAGGTAAGAGGTGTATACTGCAGGTAAAACCAGTCCATGTATATAGTTGTCGACAGCCATATCACTGTCCAAACTAAGGCAATAGGGTAGTGTAGTAATACTTGTAAGGTACAGATAACAGCACTGACTAGGAAAGTAATGTGAACTACAGTAATATACTAATTAACTGACATCTTTCTCTCCCCCCCCCACCATATCTCCAACAATACACTAAATACCCACCTCAATCTGTATGTGATAACTCCACTGTAATGTTTGGACATATGACCTATTGTTTAATAATTTAAATCTGTTTCTATGCATGTGCTATGTTGAAATACTCCAACATTGGTGTCATAGTGCCATTAATGTACCTGCATGCTGTTGTCATTACCACTGTGGTCCCATATATGCATGTGTTCTGTTTGCTATGCAACTGTTCCATATCTGGTGTCTGGGTTAATGGGAATATCTATGCATGCTGTTATACCTAATCCTGGAATGTGCTGACTATTACTAATCCACATATGTTGATCAACCATAAACACCATAGCACGTATGGGAATGTGGGTCCCAGCGGACCCACCTGTCCCACCTCAGCTGGCCATGGCACTGGGCACCAGCATGTCTGGGGCCCAACCCGGGACTTTCTCATCCATTGGTCATGCACCACCTTTGGGTGGAACCTCCTCAGAGGATGGGGCTCACCCTCCCTGGGAGCAGAAGCGGACAGGAACCTGTCACCCCTCGCCAGGTCTGGGGGGTGGTGCGTAGTGAGCTCCGCAGGGAGGTCACAGATCTGCTTCACCAGCTCGAGGGCCACGTGTCACAACTAGAGGGTCAGCCTGGCTCACTGACTCAGCCCCAGCACTGCCACCTTTGGGGCTGTGAAGGTGCAGTGCTAACTGCCCATGGGTGGGGACCTCAGTCCCACTGGTTCCACTAGGGGGCTCATGGGCTTCCGATTTCCCAACACCCCTCCCCATCAAGGTGTTTACCCCCCACATGTGTCATATACTGCCCCTGTATGTGTCTTATTTATCTTGTCTGTTAACCTACCCAAACTACCTCCCCAAATATACCTACTGTCCCTCCCCAAAATCTCACTCTCACCTGAAAAAAAAAAGGCAATCTGTTCCCAAAAATAAATATCGCCCCATACATAGCTGTCCATTTTGCACACGTGTCCACTGGACACATGTAATCTAGTCTAATTGGCATCACAACATATTATTGCTGTCCTCACCTCTCTCTCAGGGTTTGAGTGTCCAAATCTACCTCCAAATTCAGTGTATATGCACAGCTATTGCTGTAGAAGAAACGGGCAGCTATGGACCTTCCCTACAGCCTTCTGCACATCCCTAGCTATTTTCTCTACTGTCTTTCCCTCTTTATGCCCCTTTTTCACCACTTTCCTATCAACCCTTTTTTTTTCTTTTAAAAAAATTAGCACGGGGTAAGCGGGAGTAAGCACTTTTAAGCAGCAGTAAGCGGGTTTAAGCTTGTTTGCGTGGGGGTAAGGAATGCCTACACAGGAATAAGAAACTTTCACCGGAAGTGAGCAGTGCTTACCTCCATGCAAACCCACTTACAACTGCTTAAAAGTGCCTTAATCACTCTGTATCTAACGGCCCTTGTTCTGCCCAGCAACAAAATAAACAGCCTCTGCAAGTCTCAAACCCAGGGCCCTGTACACCATAGCCAAAGTGATTTACCACTAAGCCATGTCAGACATACATAACTGTGATGTTTTCACAACCATATCATCCAGCCCAGTCATTCAACAGTACAGAAAATGTATTTAAACATGTAGATGTATGTGTGTTTGTGTATATATATTTATATCTAAATAGATATAACATATCTATCTATATCTATATATATATATATATATATATATATATATGAATATATACATATATATCTACGTCTATACGTGTGTGTGTATATATATATATATATATATATATATATATATATATATATATATATATATATATATATACAGCAATATATCTTTGTAAGCATAAATGTATATCTATATAGGTATATACAGACATATATCTATACATATAAAAGAGAATATAACAAAAACATATATGTCCACATGCATTGTTAATGGGGGTGAGGGGGCCATACGTCTTGCATGTATAGATACCCCCCACAGCCAAACACGTCTGCCCTGCAATACAATACCAATTGTTGCAAATCCCATAGCCAGAACCTGACAAAACATGGGCACACGATGTTAACAGTACTTCACCCCACCTGTATGATGTCAGGCTGGTATCAGTAACATATGCGGTACAGTCTGGCTACCATAGGGAATATACAATGTGGAAGCAATCAACATTCCTAAGATACATATACACAGACACATATATGCTGATATACACACACACACACATACACACACACACACACACATATAGATAGATAGATAGATAGATAGATAGATAGATAGATAGATAGATATAGCTATATATGTAACTACACATACACACATAGAGATATGTATAGGAAGATACATATGTAGAAGGTGCACACAATATGAAACAGCCACTATGTCTACAGTTTCCACCTTACCAACCGGACACTGTATGAGCCACCCATACAAATGACAATTGTTGCCTGCAACATATACACACAGAGAGGTCAAAGGATAGAACACCACACACAGGTTTGCATACATGGGAAAGCTTTATTTGTGTGCTATTACAGTTGTATATGCCATGTCATATAGCTGTTTAGACTTTGACATACATATAAACAGAGTAATGTAACTGTGAAACAGTTATATTAATACAGTAGTCTGGAAAGGTTTACATATGTTGCTGTCCAGGACGAGACCTTCAAGTAGTTCAATAGTAAAGACAGACTGGGCCACAGGATAACAATCAATCAACAGTAAGTAATGCAGATGTATAGTCCAGCAGCCTCTAACTACACTCTGTACACAATTCTTAGGGGGTAAAGACCACAGTTGACACAATGGGATGTATCTGTTTCATAATAAGGCATAACTGACACCATCACAATCACACTGACAAACAGAACAGTCTGTATGGCAAGAAGCAGTAGGCCTGCATTTAACCAAGGTGAATTGTATGGTAATGTACAGCCAGATACCTTAAGGCAGCTTACCCCTGATACCCCCACATGTTGTAACAGCCTAGGTTAGTTATGGTGCATCCCCCCATAGACTGAATAATACAGGGCCATATACCACTGTTACATACACTGACCTCTGGAGTGCATAAGGGCACACATGTCTTGTGTAGATGAAACCCACACATATATGGCCCCAACCCCGCAATATGTGTGTGGGCTACAACAGCAGTGGACTGATGGCAGGAATGGCAGCATGACATACAGCCCATTACATAACAGCCCCTGACAGCATGTCATATGTACAAAGCCTGGTATGAAGGTGGAGGACAGAGGAAGGAACACAGGCTCACATGTGAAATACTGTTGTCATACACTAAGCAAGTCACTGGTGTTGCAGGATAATCTGCAACATACCCTTAGCCAGGAATATGAAGTTAGAAACAGACAGGGATGTAGCCATGTACTGAAAGATCTTAACACACACACTGCCAGTGATATATCTGATACACGACCTGTGTGGTGGACAGACAAAACATAATAGGCACACCTCTGTCCATCAAGTGGATAGAACCACCATTGAGAGCTATGCAGACTACATTCCAAGTTAAACTAGTATGTACACGCAAACCCTGTAACACTGCTGCTATACAATGCATACAGCAACACTACTCACACTGTCTGTAGTTCTGGAACCGCCTACAAATATGTAGCTGGACTGAGTGTGCAGGTTCTCTTGTAAGAGGTTTTGCTACCTGCTGTCTGTAACACTGCTGCCCACACACAGGAAGGATGTCCACCATACAGGAAAGGTAAAGGGACCACGCCCACATGATGTAGGGATTTATAGTAATTGGTTGCCATGACAGTGGTGATTGAAAGTACTACAAAGCATGCTGCATGCAGGTAGCAAGTGGATGACACTGATTGGCCATCACCTGTTCATGTGCATCACCTACAAAAGCCATGCTGCAATCTATTCCAAGCAGCTCAATCCATTTACTGGAGGGAGACTGAGAGTGAGAGAGAGTGATTGAAAGGCAAAAACAAACACACAAAAAAAACATCCAGCAAACTATCCAGAAGAGACATCATTCCCACAACAGGTATGTGAAGTATATATGCATGTAATTGACTGTAGTACTTGGTCCATAATAATGGGATAGATGATGTGGAATGATTTATGTGTGCCATCAGGTGTTGTTGTAATGATGTTCAGCTGAACAACTGCTAAGAACAATAGAGGCTGTCCCTGTGGGTAGTGGGCCATACACTTCAACTGTGCAGAGCAGCACTGACTGATAAGATGTAAGCCATCATAGTTTGTCTTGTGTAATGGGAAGTATGTATATTACTGTGGCCAGTAGCTGGTGGTGGAAGTAACGCCATAATGATGGACACGCTGGTTTCACAGCCCACCTCTTGCAGGATACTTAGGTTAACCTGTATAGTAGCATGCAGTAATGCCATAGGTGTGTAATAGGATTACCTGCAATCTGCCCCTACATATACTCCCCTAATGTCAGGCTGTGTCCATATGTGGCACCTGTCCATGTTGTAGCAAAGCAGAACAGTGCAGCTGTGTAGGAAGGTATTGTGAGATTGTGGACTTGTTGTCTGAATGTACCTCATATATAGGTATGCATATGTGTACATATATGTCCACAAACATGCAGATACCCATGTGTAGAATATATATAAACACATATAGACAACATCATATATATCTACACATATATAGATATATACCTATATGCACATATCTACATATATACAAACACACACACAAACATATATGTATGTAAATACATGCCCCCTATATTACCACCACTGTGCTGCATGCTATGTGTGAGGGAACAGCACACATAGCAATGCACACAGATATCTAGAGCTGTCAGTGTGTGCAACATGGACTGGTATGTCACATGTGAAACCCCTTGTTGGGACCACATTGCCCTTGTCCGTGAAGTATAGAATGGGTATATGGGGAAGTATGTCAGGTATAGTTGTGGAGATGGACAGGGTTGGTAGATAGAGAAGACAGCCTACAGGGGTGGTATGTGACATGTGGTGGGTAAACACCCTGGATGGTGTGTGTGGTCTGTGATGTGGAATTCCCATGGGCCCCAATATGGACACAAGGGGAACAAGCCTCCCACTCACTGCTACTCACAACAGCAGTCCACGTCCCGAAGGCGCCTGGCCTGGAGGCTGAGCAGGAGAAGCATGTGGACCCTGTGAATGTGTACTGGATGCCTCAAGGTGATGTAGCACATCCCTCATGTGTCTATGGAGCCTGTTATGGAACAGACCCTGGACCTGACCTTGGGGGACAAGATCATGTCTGTGTGTGCCCCCCGGGGGGGGGGGGTGACAACAACCCCTTAGTTGGTTCCACCTGCAGGTATTGCTAGACCAGTACATGAGAAAGTCCCAGGGTGGGTCCCCACATGTGATGTGGCGTGGTAACATGGGCAGATGAGTTTGGAGAGGTGATTCTGCTGGCCAGTAGTACATAAACATGTTATTGTGTCACTGTTATAGAACATATGTGGGTTGTAATAGTATATACAATTCTGAAACATGTCCAACAGCATGCATAGATACCTCCAATAACACAGAATATCAGATGTGCAGCAACCACATAGCAAGCATACCACAGGCATATATGAAACCATAGTGGCCCTGACAATGGCATGCAAGTGAATTGTCTGGAACAGGCCAGCAATGATAGTGTCCACACAGGGAACATAGTTACAAACACATTGCACAAAGTGTGGTACAATACAATGTCTGCCCCACTGGTAAGTAAACTGTAGCCATACCTATTGAGTTGTGTGTACAGTTTGTTGTCACTGATATAGTGGGGGGTGACAGTGATTTGTATTAAGAACTGTGGTAACCTTGCTGCATGACTTGCTCACACCTGTGTACATCTTTATGTCTTTCAGGCAAGATGTCACATGGAAAGCTTCCAGCTTACTCAGCAGCTGAGAACGACATTGTGGTAAACCACCTAATCCAGCACTACCCTGTCTTGTTTGACTGGGATGCTCATGATCAGCAGGAGCGGACCGCCCTGTGGAGTGACCTAGTCCACAGGGTCAAAGTCGGACTGTACAACCGTAGTTATGAGCAGGTCCGGCATCATTGTTTTGACCTGCTTCGTAATGCCTGTCGGCATGCTGCTGCAGTCTGGAGGGACCACCTAGCAACAGGGGGGGGCCATGCCATCCATCCCCCCTGACATGTGTGGAGGAGCTCCTAGCCAGCCTCGTGACACTTTCCACTCCACATAGCCAACAGCTGCCGGACATCATTGTGGAGGTGGGTGCTACCCGCACACTGGCTAAGGACCATGCAGGTAAGGCCACAGGGCACATCAATAGACCACTGTTGTGTATACATCCACATCTGTACAAGCAGATCATGCATATCTGACATGTCATAGATATAGTTTGTTGCTGCATAGTAGTGATAAACAGATGTGCATATGTGGCAGTATTGTGGACATGTACTGTTGATGTATTGTCATGCTGTACCCACCCTGTAGCAATGCCACAGGTGTGGCCACTGACTTTGCATCTCTCCCTCTCTTATGTAGGTCCCTCTGGTATACCACCAAGGCAGTAGCCTGTAGCTGGTGAGTATGGTTTATGTTGATGCTTGCCAGTACACTGGACATATAATGGCTATGGTATATTCCATGCACACATCTAAACATCTACCCAGAATGCATGCAGTACATGTGCACGTATTGTTGCTGTTAAATGCACGGCATCACAGTGGTGACCATGATGGGGTATTGGAAAGGTATGTCAGACACCTGCAAGATAACTAGCATCCTGTCATTGTGGAATGTGTCCACAGGGAGTAACTTAATGATGAGAGACATGGCCTAAACTAGAGACATGTTTGAAACATCACCCGTATAAAGTGCAACACCAGTGTATATACCTGTAGGACAATGGCAACTGTTGCAGAGTTACACTATGGCATAATGTATTACAGTGGTCCACATTATCAGCTGGGAGTAGGCTGTAACATGTGGTGTTCAGTGTATGGGACACTGCAAACTGACACATGTGTAGGCCTTACTTGTCAAGCATCTGCAAAAAGGCTGAAGATGGGGGGGGGTTGTCAGCATGATACACCAGTGCACGGCAGCAGGGATCCTAAGGATGCTAAGAATGGCTGTATCTGCACATAGTCAGGTTCAGGAACTGTGGCAGATGTAACCCTACCCCCACAGCAATAGTGACAGACGTGTGTGAACACCAAGGGATGTGAACATGAGTAGACCTTGCAGTCATGCAGATTAGGGGGACATGTGTAGGGCAGACTGAACATAGCAGATGGCCCATGCTAGTATACCCATTGCCAGGAGTAGTGACTGCTGTAGTACACATAATAGGTGCAACAAACCATCATGATAAGGGTGTGCACACATATGCCCACATGGAGTGTATGCATAGTGATCAGCATCCGCACACCTAACACATTCCATAGACACTGCATGTGAAAGTACAGGACATATGTCACGGGCTCATGTACATTTAATATATGCATTGATGTGGTCCCATGGCAGATCAAGGAAGGGTGTGTCATATCAGTAAGGGTGTGTACACTCTCCATAGCCAAGGCATGCTCTGACGGTTGTCAGTATAATAGTATTGGATAGGTCATATATGGTCCGCTGATGTTGAGAGCTGCAAATCAGACATCAGGCATTCACAAATGACATCTGTCCACATATCATCCCAGGTATGTGTTGCTGAAAAACATAGGGGCTGTGAGCATTAAAGCTGACATAACTGACACAGTATTACACATTCAGCAATGGGTTGTACACCTGCAGTGGTATCCAGGGGAAGAGGCATCACCTAGTAATGCAGCACATACATCACACACATGTATACTGTTGCTAGCATGGATTGACTATAGCTGCACTGCATGCTGTTGTCTACCATATGTTATGCATGTTGACAGATGGGTAATTGGAGGGCTGTGTATACTATCATTGTGCAACATCACCTGTATGTGTGTGTGTGTGTGTGTGTGTGTGTGTGTGTGTGTGTGTGTTTGTGTGTGTGTGTGTGTGCGCATCCTGGTGGGTGGTTAGTTTGTCTGTAAGGTCACTCTGGTGAAGTGGAGGGAGGTTGATGCATGTAGGATGCATGTGTGCAATGTGTGTGTATCCATGTATGCACATGTGTGATTGTGGGGTTATTCATACAGCAGTACCTCCCTTTGGGATTGTGCAGTACATGGACATGGACTGCCACGTAACATACCAGAAATACATGTCATGTATGTAATCACAAGACAGCTGATAGTATAATAAGGTCTGTAGCATGGAACAGGCATTGAGAGGGAAGGTAGACACCAGGTATGCCCGTAATATCGCATTCAGCAGAGAGGTGACTGACAGCCCATGTATACAGCACTACAGATACATTGAGGAATTACTAGTCAACACCAGGGAGTGTATCCATATATTACATTTGTCACATGATAGGCTGATTGAGCAGCATATCTGGCATGTACTGAGCAATACATACACATGACATTCCAGTGCGTGATATTTTGGAGTGAACATAGTAGCCCCGACATATAGGGGCCATGCTCATGATGTCCGGACATACACAGGGTGAACACTAAATGAAAGCAGTGATGCTATGTGAAACCACTCCACTCAGGTCAGGCAGGTAATGGAGTAACAGGTCTTGTGTTGTGATCACTTGTCTAGGCATTTAGAGGACTAATACGTTAATCAATAATCAATCAGTCAGTGAGTGTATGTTATCAAGTGAGATGCAGGATGGGGAACGCATGGGAATATACATGGGACTGTCTGTAAAGTCACGGACAGGTAGGTATTAAGGTGGTGTGTGTGTGTGTGTGTGTGTGTGTGTGTGTGTGTGTGTGTGTGTGTGTGTGTGTGTGTGTGTGTGTGTGTGTGTGTATGTGTGTGTGTGTGCGTGTGTGTGTGTGTGTGTATGTGTGCACTGTTATACAATGCTGTACAGGTCTTAAAGTGCATTTATTGTTTTCCGCCACAGGTGCCGAGGTGGTCAGCATCCCTCCTGCATGCAGTCAGATGTTGGTGTCCATACAGACACCGAAGATGATGATAGTACTGTTGAGGCACAGGTGCGGTTGTCAGGGGCCAAGACAGCACCATCATTTGACATCCCCCTTTTAGCCACCCCAACCCCGCACACAGTTTTAGTGCCTATACATACCCCCTCACCAGTGGCCATAGTGGAGGGACAGCTGGCGTTTGGTGGCAGTACACAGGAAAGTGTGGTAACCATGCCTACTGTGTCTGGTCACAGCAGGCATATCCAGATGTCCAGCAGGGCACCACATAGGCAGATGTACCAGGGTGCTCATGGTAGGGCCGCTGGTCCTCATGCCCCTGGCAGACACGACACAGCTGGTACCAGCAGGTGCATATTTCAGGCTGTCATGGCTTTGCAGGCACATATGGAACATTACACCAGACAGGGCCTGAGGCTGCAGAGGGCTGCTCTCACATCTGCAAGTGACAACTTCCGTGAACTGTCTGGTGCCATCCGTGTATTTACTGAGCTCATGAATAGACGGTCTGGTGAGATGATGGCCCTCATCAACCATGGTTTGCCCGTGCTTGAACATTCTGTGGGAGTGCATCGATGGCCGTGTGGACATAGGCCAGCAACGCCAACAGCTGGCAGTCAACGTGGATGTGCTAGGACACCAAGGGGCTCCTGTAGTGGCAGTACCAGCCCCAGAACTGTGGGGGGGTGCCCACAACACACCACAGCAGGCCACAAGCATGTGGTCATTGCCAGTCTCAGGAGGGACCTGGTACCAACGGACATTTGTCATCATCAGGTGAGAGTATCACATCGAGGCCTGTACCTGGACGTGCCCATGGAACCCCTGGTAGGCACAGTCCATGTGTCCATGGCCAGAAGCAGTGAACTGCACACCATGTCAGGTATGGTCTGCAGCTGTCCATAAACACCTGTGTAGGGCAGCCACATGGCAGAACTGTGTGCATGCATACCCACACAATATACAAACACACCAAGGGCAACCCTATACCTACACACACCACATCACCATGCCCTGTTCACCTCTTTACACCCCTCACCCACACACATGGTGTCAAATGTATGGCCCACCCTCGGCCTCTGGCAAACCAATACACACTGTCCATATGATGATACCTGTGCCACATCCCTGTCATCCATACCATCGATGCAGGGACAGGCTAATATGGTTCTGATGCACACGGTGACTGTACTACAGTGTACTGTAACATGTTATCAGGAGTAAAGTGTAATGCATATAAGTCAGGTAGTGTAGCCATCCAGCAGTGATGCATTATAGCTGTTAGTGACACTGGTGGATTGTGGTCTCTATAATGTTATCCATTTGTGTTGTAGGTGTACATATGTCAGCACGAGGATGGTCGGCAATCATATTCCACAATGGGGTATGGCACTGTGGTGACACCAACAGTTATTGCCTGTGCCACATGGACAGGTGACCCACTGGGACATGTATAATCTGCAACCTGATGTAGACCCATCCACATACACACACACTCTTACTTGGCAACACTGGGACTAGACCCCTACTTAGGTATGTAGTAATACTGAAGTGTGTGGCTTTCATTGCACAAACCACACAGCGTTTAGAGTGAGGTGTGTTCCAGGTTACATATAAAAAAACACTGGTGATATCAAGATAAAACCACCGAGACTTTTATTGAACTATAACATACAAATGACTAAGCGCTTTCACCCACATAGGGCATCTTCAGAGTCAGTTATCACATCTAAACACACCCTTTAAATAAATATTTCAATTAACACTCAATTCAGGTAGTAAATCGTTGCTGTTAAGTCTCTCCTTAGGCTTTAAGGTTTAACCCTTAACTGTCATTACCATGATGTTATACAGATTTTTTGTATAGAGACAAGTAAGTAATGAACATGTCAGCTTTCCAACTATTGTTACAACATCTAAACCATACATAAAAAATATATTAAACACACAATATAGATGCTAAATATATATAAAAAAGTATATAAGAAAAAATATGTAATATATACTTGTAAGCAATATAAAAAATAAAATACAAAAGATGAATACACCTGTAAACTCTTGTAACTCATACACCTAACTAAAAAATGTAAATTCCATTGTGTCTATTTGTTAAATACACGCTGCCTTATGTTTCAATATACATGCTAGAGATAAGGTGTCATTAATGCCAGGTACATTGCTTGTATCTAGTCGTATTTGCCACAGGCATTCCCTGACTTCCAAAATGGTTTTATAATCACCACCAAAATCTCTAGTGTATAATCTGTCTATAACAAAGAATAAAATTTTTTTGAAAGTAGTGCAATCTTTACTGTGATTATATAATGAATTAGTTGATTTTTTATTTTTAATGTCCCTGTTGTGTTCCATAATTCTTTGTCTCAGCTTTTTTATATTACGTGTTCCAGGTTACATGTTACATGCAGAACATCCCCAGACATGTACAGTATGCTAATGGGGGATGTAATGGGTGTATATGAACAATACATAGTGTGACATACCTTCATATACACATTAACAGATGCATAGGCAGACAGACGTCCGAGAGACCTGGGCCTATTGCTGCTAACTAACTTGACCATGTGTCCAATGTGTTACAGGTAGTCTGCACACAGCACATGTATAACTGGCCTGGATTGTGGTATCAGTTACCTGTATGGTTGATGGTGACAGTGGTAACCATAACATGATACATGGGACATATACATAGTGTACCTTGGTGTAATGAGAGTGTACACAGCACCCACATCCCCCAGTGGATATTGTACTCCCTGAAACCCATGATGACACTCTGACATACCCACCATCACACATTGCCCATGACTGCGATACAACCCATTGTATATCCCAACAGTGGTACTACAGGAATATGCATCTAATGCACATACCATAGGCATAGTATGGTGTTGCATTGTCATGCCTCACCTATGGGAAGCAACAACACTATTTGTACTACTGTGGCAGTGGGTATTGCAATAGGAGTATGTGGCCTCAGAATGCTGCACCCTACAGATTTACAGACATGCAGACATACACACACTTGCCAGAACTCAATGGTTATCCCATGCCTATCAACCCATTTGTACAACACTGTTGTGCTGGTACAGCAAGGCTCGTGTAGCCGGTATGGAGAAGAGCTTAACAGGGTACATGTAATGTTCCATACAGCAGCAACCACAACTGACTATGGCAATGGGTGTTGTGGTGGTTGTGAAGGCCCTCATGGAATTCCCAAGTACAGGTGTGCTAACACACAGACACTGCTATACTCAGTAATGCACACGTACACATGTGTCAGTACTGGGGTGCATCACAGCAGGTGGTCATAGCTGTGTACCTAAGTATTATCCAAGGAGAGATGGGTTGTGTAGGGGATGTGTGTACAGTGGTATCCTGCCACCTGCCATGTGGCAGCAGGCAATCTAATAACAGACACTACTGTGGTGACCCTCAGGTTGAGAGTGGCATGCATCAGCCAATCCTCCAGGTGCCTTCTGCACATGGCCACTAAGGTGATCATGTTGACATGTCTGCAACATGCATTACAACACACAGTTAGTGTCTCTGATGGAGACATGTACCTAAGCATGTTCTGTTGACTGTGGTAGTGTACTGGAGGTACCCATGGCATGTTGTGCGTACAGAGTGTTATCTCCTATATGTGCCAATTCTTACACAGCTGGGCAGACATGTCAGTGTCAATCAAGCTTAGGTTGCCTGTACATATCCCAGCTGGATACCTGCCATCTGCACATTGGTAAAGGGACTGACAGTCGTCAGCTTGGCAAGTAGCTATGCAGTAGGATGAATGTGTTGACAGATGTTTGACAACAATATGTATGCCATAACTACATGTCAGAAGCACTCACTAATGTGCTGTACAGACGGTAGTCTACAGTTACATTCCACATGTCGGATCACTATCAAGTAGGGGTTATATACTGTGACACAGCTCACACACCAGGCATACAACAGGGAGGCCTTAGAGTCCAGCTATGCCTGCAGGTGTGCCTGTTGTCAGTA
>NC_056732.1:945101538-945126538 GCF_019279795.1 Protopterus annectens
AAGGGGCCCCCTTTTACTGTATGTGCGAGTCAAAGAGAGGTGTCATTCCCTGGGTCCCTCCTGGTTCAGTGTATGTGCTATGCGTTGCCTCTTTGCCAAGGTCAGGGCATACTGGGCATTCCTCCTTCTGACTACTGGGGCTGACTCAGGTTGTTCCTCCGAGTCACTCAGTGCTTGTGCAGGCCTTGGCAATGGTGGGGGGCTGTGTGGCCCTGCCCCATGCTGTTCCTGCTGCAACTGTTTCCACAGGATCATATTGTGTAGCATGGCACATATGATGACAATTTGAGTACATGTAGCTGTTGAGTACTGCAAGGCTCCACTGGATGTGTCCAGGCACCGAAATCGTGACTTGAGCATCCCTAACACATGCTCTATTATAATTCTGGTCTGTGCATGTGCCTCATTATGGAGTTCTAGTTCGGGGTGTGTGTGCATTTCTGATGGGTGTCATCAGCCACGGCTCCAGTGTGTAACTAGCATCCCCCACTAGGTGACTGTAACGGATGTCCCCATTGGCAAATCTTTGGTACGGCTGCGTCAGATGCCAGATGTGGGAATCATGATAGCTTCCAGGGCAGCCAGCACACACATTCATAATTATGCTCTGGGCATCGCACATGACCTGGCAGTTGATGGAGGGAAAGCCCTTGCAGTTGATGTAGACCCTATCCCACTCACCAAGTGGTGCTTTGATGCATATGTGCGTGCAGTCTATAGCACCCACTACCTCAGGATATTCTGCTATTTGGTGGAAGAGATGCATATTGCTGGCCAATGCCTCACGGGTGTTGGAGAAATATAGGTGCTCACCAGCATGTGCTGACATGGCAGAGTACCCTAGATGCTGATGCCTGTGAGATCCCTTGATATCCCCAGTTGGCCTTTGGAAGGTACCTGTAGCTAGTATTCTTAGGCCTACACATACCTTGGTATCCACTGGGATGGGTTCCCCTCTGTTAGTTCTGTGTGTGAGGCATGGCTGGCACAGCTCAACAATTTGTTGTAGGAGGTCCCTGTCCACCCTATAGCGTTCCACTATCTTCAGCTCATGTAGCCCCTGATAGGTTACCCTGGGTCTGTACACTCTTCTCTGTCTCCTCACTGTGGGTTGGTCAACAGCATTCTCATCCTCACCACCCTCAGCCTCTTCCACATGCTGTTGTATGATAGCTATTGCAGCCGCTATCATTTTGTTGTTTTGGTTTGTTAAAATTCCCTCACTTGTATACACCGGTGGTGTAGAGTATGTGGGAAAATCAGAGGGAAATGTGTTTGCATAGTTTATAGTAGTGTTCTGTGCTGGCCTGGGCTGCTGCCTGGCTGATTCTGATACATTTCACCTACCAGCTATGCTGTTTCTCTCTGATTACCTCCTTAATGCTGTTTTCCCTTCCTATTGCTTTCCTGTTTAAGTCTGGGGGCGCACAGCACAAACACAGTGCTTATATGTGCACAGAGTTGCTATTTCCTTGTTTACTTTTTTTCCCCTTAAAATCTGGTGTGCACCTACTTAGGCAATGTAAAGAGTGCTAGGCAGTCTCAGACACACCTCCTTGCTTAGCTCTGCTAAGCTAAGGGCAAACCCAAGCCACAGGGCTCCAGTCCACTTACAGTATGCTTGACAAATCCCCTGATGATGTCAGCTAACTCCTAGGCTTGCACCAAGCTATTCCTGCTCTTACACTGTCGGGTGTTGACTAGCATGCAAGGGATATCTGTGATTCAGTATTATTCCTCTCATTTGCATAGGATTGCCTGCTGATGCATAGTTATAGGTCCCACACTGAGCCTCACCCTTTAGCAACCACTATTCACTTGCCATGTTGTCTTCTGCCTGCCATTGAGTATAATGACAAAATAGTGATTTTGGTTAGAATGCTTATTTTAGGGGTTTTTTCTTATTTTTCCCCCCGATCCCATTTGAGAGCCACTGCCCTATGTTTAAACAGCCGAGATCTGCTAAAAAAAATAAAAGTTGATTTTTTTATTCTTGCAACTGTTTTTTCATGCCAACAGCCTTATATTTGGCCATCGGCATGCTTTCTACATAATAACCACCCTTTATTTGGAGCTGACATTGCTCCATTTTGTAGTTTGCAGAAATGTATTTGGTTACTGGCAGAGTACATTTCTGCAGATTACACTAGTCCTGCATGGCCATCTTCCAGCTTCCTGGATCACAAATTCACCTCATTTGCATGGATTTCACCTGCAAATGGCGTGATTTGCATACAGGGGCTGAGGACTAGTGCAGGAGTGCTCATGCACATCCCTACAGCTTATTCCTGGATTGCACGGCAGACATATTCCCTGCTGGAGCTCTTGAACTAGTCCTCCACACCATGCAGGGCTTGCTGAATCCGGGGGTAGATTTTAATATTTCCTATTTTTGTATTTTATATTTTTGTCATTTCTTTTTTTCTTGGGTTGTTTCCCCCTGGTAGCCCAGTCAGACTATCCCAGTAAACAAATGTAAAAAAATAAAATAAATAGATATGCAAATACTCTCAAAACTTAAATATTTTCTATAAGGACAAGCACAATGAGAAGTTTAAAGATATTTAATAAAAGATAATCAAAGAATATGAAAATACTAATTATCTATTTACAGTAAACACTAAAGTTTCAATCACAGATAATATTAAAAATAACACAGCTGTAAAGATTCACACAGTAACAGAAAAACAACACTTAACTATTCTCACTATATTTTCCTTACTAACCTGAAGAGTTACTATTCCCTGGGTCACTTACTAGAGCAAAGCAAGATGAAGTAGGTGAGGGATCTTTCTATCTTAGGTTCCAAGAAACAGACTGCTGCTGAGACTTCACTTTCCTTTAATATTAAAACATAGTTCTGTACAGAATGACATCACATACATCTGGTCATCTGACATCTGGTTCCAGTGCAAGCCATCATTGCTAGAAGCTATCAGGACTTACCACATAGGTGTCAATAATACACACACACACAGAGCCTTACTAGGATCTGCTGCAATGCCTGGAAGTTATAAAACCATAAAGCCCCAACACTCTTCCTATAGGAGCTAATAAAACATACTTCTTATAGACATTATGTCTCTGGTTTCATTCAAAACTGTCAGATAACATCTTTATGGCCTAGGCCCAGGAATTACATTTTCTTACTATTCCTCAAAGTCAGGTGGATTGAGATTAACCTCTTCTCTTCCAGTATTCTCTGTTACAATATATACATTTAAACAGTTACAATCACGCATGTACATTTTTTTGCTGCCCAGCAGGGCACACCGTTGAGACATTTTAAACACAAGCAGCTTTACAAATACATTTTTCAGCACAAGCATCTGTACAAATCAGTTTGATATACAAATGACATATAATTCTTTACAAAATTCCAGCTAGCTGCACTGACATATGTTACACATCCACTGCCCTACTTCTCCTGGCATAGTGGGCAGTACCTCCAATCGTCATAGTATGAATGTCACCTCAGGTCTCCCCTGAAAAGAAGTCACTTGTCTAGTGGGACTAACCCAGTCAATAATGGATAAATAAAAATAAATACATCAGTAATTCATGCTGTGTTAACTCACTGTATATGATTCCAGGCAAATATGTAAAGAACTATAACTGTTACTGTATAGTTGTCAGAGCTACTAAAAAGTATGTTCAGAAATCAGTATTAATGTCTGCAATACAGAGAAGAATATAACCTTGTTCTAACTGATATATATCCCAGCTTTGTGTCAGAGGAAACTAAGTTCAGCAGCTGCAAAAGCTGTTTTTTTTTTTCACATTTGAGTTCTGAAGGCTATTTAAGGTGACAGGGCACCCCATTCAGAGTTTTCTTGTTTGACCAGGCTTATGCACATTTATAAATACAGCACAGTAAGATAGCTCCCATGTGGATACAAGTGAATGGCATGGTGGAGACATGCATGTCTATCAGTAAAGTTGTAAGGACTATATCCATTAGATGGTGGTGAAGGAAACAACAGCTTGCTTTTTCTTTTTAATTTTGAGGGAAAACAGTAATACGGTCCACCCTTTGTGTAGAAGGTCACCTGGATGTTTAATGCTCAAGTTACACATTTAATCCTTTAATAATTACACATTTTGATAGCAGAATTAGAACTTAAAACCAGTGAAATGTTCTCGGAAAGAAACCATCTGGTGAAGAACAAAGAAATAAAAGGAAGGCATGTGGATAGGAAGATACAGGCCACAATGCAGTATCATTAGACATGGTAAACTGTACTGGTAAAGCAGCATTGTCAGGGTAAACATTTTCCTGTTATTTTAAAGATGTATTCCTGAAATAAAAGGCCCCATGGTACAATTTTAATATATTTTTTATCCCAAAAATCTGCCATACATCAACCCTCCTGTGACCCATTCAGCCCATTCATTACCCTTCAGGGTAAAGCTGGCTTTTGGATGCTATCATCCAGACCCCCATCAAAATGTTTGTTAAGTCCTAACCCCCTCAGTCCCCTTGATAACTGAGTGGTTCTGCCTGAAGTAGTGATCCCTACACATGCACACGCCAATGCATGTTTGTCTCTGGTTACAGTATGCAGTCATGTAGTCAGTAGAGCATTGGGCATAGCAGCACTTGAGGAGGAGAGGGTTGGCATAATGTTTAAGGTCTTAACCTCACAGATACACGATATAGGGTTTAATTCTAACTGCTGGTCACAGGCCAGGCTTGTAATAATCTGCAGACTGATAGCCTAGTATTTACCTATGAACCCTTGAACCCCCCCCCCCCCAACATGGTAGGTGAGCTGATATTAGCTTCTCATTCCCATTGTCCCTTTATCACTGTTTCCAGAGCCTGGGTCACCAGTTGATCCATTTCAGTAGAAGTTAAGGCTCCATCCCTCTGTGCCTCAGAGCTGAACAGACTTTGAAATGCATTTGAAGTTATTCAGAAACACATCTGTGCATTTTTGTTTAGTTCATTTACACAATCTCCCTAAGACCACTCCTGCATGGCATTTACTTCTCTGAAGTAAAATGCCAATACAAAAGGACTGTGGATGAACTAAATTTGCAGATGACTGCAAGCTAGGAATAGTTCACTGAGTCTCTAAATGACTTATCCTTTCAGTAGGAAGGTTTGTCCCAAATAAATAACTGGTGCCAAAATCAAGGGTTGAAACTAAACACAAAGAAATGCATTATTGTATCCTTTAGGAAGTCATCTACCCTGAGAAATTATCACATTGAAAATATGCCACTAAGAGTTGACCTACTAGTTCAGGATATGGGAACTTATGTGGACAGTGACCTAACTTTCTACCAATATGTGTCCATTGTCATAAGAAAGTCCTATATTGTACAGCTTAAAAACAAAGGGATTATGTCTAGATCTAGGGATGTTATTGTACCCCTTTACTTAGCCCTCATTAGGCCAGTCATTGAATATAATGCTCCCTTTGCCATATATCTGTCCAGGCACATGCAACAACTGGAACACCCACAGAGATACCTTATTAAAAGGATACAAGGCCTAAGCAATATGTCCTACATGGACCAACTCAAAACCCTGGCACTATACTCGGTATCCTACAGACTTCTAGGAGGTTACCTTTGTCTAGTATACAAGGCATCCTCTGACCAATTACTGATGGATTTCCTGCACATTAGGAAATCAAATCACATCAGAAATACTTGGTCTAAGTATCTAAACCTCTTCTGCAACATCAACAGAACAGCTTGAATGGACAGGCATAGCATGCAGGGGCTACCACTGCACTAGCACAGACTCCCCATATCATCACTGTCTGTATTCAAGGACAACTCAGATCTATAGTTGGGAAACAGAAAATTTACCCCAGGACTGCTCCATGTACAACTAATGAACAGAGACAGCTCCTAAATGCTTTTTCACATGCATGAGTCCTCTCAAATTATGTATGGTATGATCACAGCTATTCTCATTATGGGTAATATATAATTATCGACCATGGGATGGGTAAGGCCAATCTAACACCAAATGAGATAACTTATTTTGAGCCCAAAAAATGGAAACTGGCTAGGCTTAAAATGGCTTACAAGGGCAGTTAGCCTTGTTCTTACTTATGAACCTACGTTACATTCACATTTTACATTGTAGTGCCACTGTCTTCCTTAGCTGATATAATCTGGCTATGTGTCAGACCTTAATTCATGTGGGAAACAAACTTTTAAAGAGGAAGTAGCTCAAGTTCCTTGGAAGGTTTGGAAGATTTAGATTCAGATCTGAAGTAAGGATTCATGGATATATACTTTCTAAACATTCTTCACTGAATGATTATTTAGACAATTAACTCTTCTCCCAGCATCAACTGTCTGCTCATCTCATATGCTGACAGAATACTTTATGCAAAAGTTATTTGGACCATTGCATTTTTATGCTGTGCCCTTTTTAAAACAATCCTGCAGATCTCCTTTATATGGTACAGCACTTGGCATAATAGTCCAATTAAAAAGGTATACATGCATAGGAAAGATGAAATAGATGTCACTGTTGCCATAATTTCTTACTTTGGCACAGAATACTATTTCATATCATACAGTATGTGAGTTGGCAACTTACAATATTTGTGTTTCTGTCTGTGTAATGCAAAGATATAACTCAAAAAGAACAGTATCTAGCCAGTTCTCTCATTTTTGTTTGTGTTTCATTAAAGATAAAAAAGGATAATACTTTGTAATCACATGCTACTTACAGCGATCATTGTTTTATTTTTTTTATCTTTTAGTCCCTCTAAGCTAGTGGCTTCATTTAAGGGAAGACCTACGGTGGTATTTCGACTACTAAGGGAAATTTGTCCATCGCATCAGGACATTTCTTTTTTTTTTTTTCAACAGGTGCATTGGGATCCTTTACATCCACCTGAGCTAAAACCAACTCAAGCAGATATGGTCTTGGTTTAACATCTCTTCTGAAGTACGGCTCTCTCAGGAGTGCAGCACCCGCCGATGCCACACCACAGTGTCAGCAAAGCCATTTAACTAGCGTGGGAATAGAAAAAAAAAGTCTTTTGGTCTTCTAGCACCAAAAACAAGTGTCCTACCTGTTGTTTCACTGATATTGCCTGAACTGCCAGGATTCTGATATCAAAGAAGTTCATGAACTGTGAGAATAAATATCTGAATAGCATGAGAAGTTCTCTTATGCCCTGATCTCTATCACAAACTTTTGAGGTTTTACTAGGTCAGAGATTTTACTAGGGCATTAAGAACTAGACTATCACCAACTACAAAAAAGTTTCATACAAGCTCTTCGTAATTTAGTGTTATCACATTTACTGTAACGTGCATTGCAGATAATACATTACCTGTAATCTTTGCTAATAATGATCTGTGCCAGCCTAAGTGACTTTCATAGGCTTTTTAAAGAAAGACATGCAGATAGAAATTGTCAGCCATACCTGTATACACAGATTCCAATGCCACTGCACCAGGTATTGGTGAAAATAATTTGATCATATATGTATCACTAGGCCATGTGAATACGCACTGAAATTGTAACAGACACTTCTGTACACATTTCAGGATGACTTGTCCTAAATGGGGGACATAATCTTATTTTTGATGTTTATAGCCGTTTAATAACTAGTCCATAAAAATAAATTTTGTATCCTTCATACTTCACATGAAAACTGCGGTAGTGGTGCCGCGGTAGTGTTGTCACCTCACAGTAAGACATTGTCCTGTTCAATCACCAGTTAGAGTGTCTTCTGTGTGGAGACATGCATGAATGGGCATGCATTCGTTGAAGGTTGTACGTCAGGGCTGGCAACTCGGCAGGTAATAATCCACTGCCAATCATTAGCGGACCGGAGTTCCGCTGTGGCGGCCCCTAACCGGGAAAAGCCGAAAGACACAACAACATACTTCACATGAAAAAAAACAAAACAAAATTAAATGAACAGCTTGTCATTAGCAGTCCCACATATTTATTAAAGGAAACATACATATTATTCTGTCATATTGCTAGAAACATATATTATTCATAGTACTACTATCGTTATTATCATTAAGTTATAAATAAGGTGTATAGAATCTTTTTTAATGTCTGTTTATCCATAATATGCTTTATCAGCAATCTGTTTCATTACTAAAACCTTTTCTCAGCAAGATCCCTGCAAGACCAAGATATGCAGTATATTTTTATGGGTCTATGTTAAATGTTCGAAATCCAAAATGTCAAACATTACATGGTCGAGACCAAATGTTCGACATTTGGATGTTTGAACATCAAATACAAAAAAAGTAAAAAAAAGAAAAAACACTTTAATAGTGTAGGCAGGTGGACAGACCCCCCCCCCTGCACCCCCCACACTCCCCACTACTTAAATATACCAACTCTGAGACCGCACTTCCATGCAGAAAAGGGAAATTCTCCCTATCTGTACCATACGGCTCCATTGAAAGTCTGTCTTCGAACATTCAAAATTTCAAACATTTGGTCTCGACCATGTAACGTTCAAAATTTTGAGCATTCAAAGATTTGTCAGGTACCCGTTTAGGGACCCTGTTTTTATTGTTGATGCAGGTGAAAATAAAGTCTTAAAATGCAAGTGCTTGAAACATGTACCAAATGTCTAAACCAAGAAAGTATCTTGATAATAGAAGTAAAGACTTTTTTATTGTGAATGTGCTTTGCTTCAGCCATTGAATTATGGAAATTGTATGTTGACACTTACAAGTTCAGATAATCAACTGACTAACTAAAACTTTATTTATATAGTTTTTGAGAAAAAAGTGTATTTCAAGAAACTTCAGCCTGATTTTGATAATGACAGCAATTCCCAAAAGTAGTCATGTAGGAGATACAAACATTTATTATGTGTATTAACAGAGAATATCTCACTGGTAACTGCACAGTTAGTCAAGATGCAATTTAGCAATTGCTCATTTCTACAAAACCTTGTAACTTAAATTGGGGTTATCTTAAATAAAGGCTATACATGGTGTAACCCACTAATCAGGGGTGTGTTGGTGGCTTAACTCCAATATCACCCATAGCTTGATTTTTTTATTTGTTGTTGTTTTTTTTCCTTTTATTTTATTCTGAATTGCTATATATTTTAATCTCATCTCACTTATGCATACCTTGTCTGGATTACTTCTACAAGTGACAATAAATGGTATTAAACATTCATTGTAATTGCTGTGCTGATTCATCAATACAGCAACATTAGAGAGGAAAATATGAATGGAGATAGCATCAAATATTGCCTTTAGTGTATGATTTGAAGGGAACAAGCCATTTTATTGATATGGCTTCTCATTGTTGGGATAAAAGCTATTATAGCTGATTGAAAATGAGATGATCAACCATACCAGCTTTTTCATGTGAGACTGCAGTGCTGTGGGGACTGAGGAATATGCTTTTTCCCCCGTAGTACAATCTCTGTGTTGGTATATATAAGCATCAGGGGGTGCAGATTGATTTTTCTTTTTTACCATTTAAGCTTAATCATTTCTTGATTGATTTATACTGGGTTTGATGAGTTGTCAGGCTCCCTCTCTGAAATACTTTAGAATATCAAATGCAGGATAAACAAGTAATAACAGTATCTTCTTACAGTTCTTTCAACTTTTTTTTACCCCTTTTTTGAATCATCCTTGTCAGAGGATATTTATATTCTCAGCTTTAAAATATAACTATATTGGCATTTCATTAGATGTGTAGAATGTATAACTGTTTTCTTTTAATAACATGGAATTATTTACTGTTGTCATGTTCAGCATTTTCTTGACAAGTTGTTAACTCATCATGGAGTATCAGTGTCCATGCATTGTCAGCTATTTAAAGGAAAGAGAGATTCCATTCATGTTTGAACTGTATTATCTGTGGTGCATATTAAACTGCAGCTTACGTCCTTTTCTTAATTTTGTTTTGATACTGCTATTTGGACTTGGAAATCTTCTGTGCCCCCTGTCACTCATTGTGTGTATTCAAATAAGATGATGAGGCTGGCTTTTTGTTTAAGTAGTTTATTACACACAAACATATAAGGATGGATGACTGGAACATCAAATTAAATGAACTAACTGTCTGACTGCTACACACATGCATGCTTTCACTCCAGATGCTCACTCAAAATGGCATTCTTGCTTGCACGTGCTTAGTACTTATATTTATATGCTCACTGACTGAAATGGCTCTTAAAGGTACAACACACACTTTGATCTACATCTTCCCTCTTTGTCTGTTCTTTCCTGCAATGAAAATGACAATCAAATGAGCAAGCAAATTATATAGATATATACAAACAATAACTATCATGTCCAGGTTGACATGTATTTGAGATTAGGTCTTGAGATACAACCTGACCTCGTAATGTATTAATTACAACTGGGTTTAGCAACAGGGACAGTCACTGGAGAATGTTTTTCTTGAGGATTTTCGGGAATAGATTGAAGAAATGGAACAGATGAGGAAATGTTCTCTGTAACAGGAACATTGGGCAAATCACTCTGAGAATTAGAGTCTCTGTTACAAGTAAAATGTTCCAACATTGGCTCAGACAAGAGTAATAAATGTTTCCAATTCCATCTGAATTCCATGCTTTGTGATTCAATGATGTACGATCTTGATTCTTTACACAAACGCTTCACAGGTCCCATTCGGTCAAATAATTTTGCTGTCTGCATCCTCAGTCTCTCTCCTTCTTTTAATGGATTTAGAGGCTTACTGGTTTTATCATAGTAGGACTTTTGGGACAAATGCTTCTCTAGGAGTTGAGCTTTTACTATTTTGTTGTTTTCAGCAATCGGGACCAACAAATTCTTATTATTAGTACAATCTCTGTGTTGGTATATATAAGCATCAGGGGGTGCAGATTGATTTTTCTTTTTTACCATTTAAGCTTAATCATTTCTTGATTGATTTATACTGGGTTTGATGAGTTCTCAGGCTCCCTCTTTGAAATACCTTAGAATATCAAATGCAGGATAAACAAGTAATAACAGTATCTTCTTACAGTTCTTTCAACTTTTTTTTACCCCTTTTTTGAATCATCCTTGTCAGAGGATATTTATATTCTCAGCTTTAAAATATAAATATATTGGCATTTCATTTGATGTGTAGAATGTATAACTGTTTTCTTTTAATAACATGGAATTATTTACTGTTGTCATGTTCAGCATTTTCTTGACAAGTTGTTAACTCATCATGGAGTATCAGTGTCCATGCATTGTCAGCTATTTAAAGGAAAGAGAGATTCCATTCATGTTTGAACTGTATCATCTGTGGTGCATATTATACTGCAGCTTATGTCCTTTTCTTAATTTTTTTTTTTGATACTGCTATTTGGACTTGGAAATCTTCTGTGCCCCCTGTCACTCATTGTGTGTACGATCTTGATTCTTTACACAAACGCTTCACAGGTCCCATTCGGTCAAATAATTTTGCTGTCTGCATCCTCAGTCTCTCTCCTTCTTTTAATGGATTTAGAGGCTTGCTGGTTTTATCATAGTAGGACTTTTGGGACAAATGCTTCTTTAGGAGTTGAGCTTTTACTATTTTGTTGTTTTCAGCAATCGGGACCAACAAATTCTTATTGATTGACAGTGTGGTTCTTGTTTGTCTCGACATTAACCTCTGGGCAGGTGAACCAAGAAGATTGCTATGAGGTATGTTTTTGAGATTAAGCAGATTTAGAAGAACATCAGTATTGTCATGTTTAGACTTTTCCAACAGCTGTTTTGCACTTTGAACTGTACGTTCACCCAAGCCGTTTGATTGTGGGTATTCAGGACTACTTGTAACAAGAACAAAAATCCCATGTTTCAGCAAATCTTTTAAACTGCTGACTTGTAAACTGAGCATCATTGTCAGAAATGAATTTGTGCAAACTACCATGGACAGAAAAATGTCTTCAACTTTGTAATGGCAGTACTGGATGTCGGATTAGGAAGAAGGTCAGTCTCGAATCAATTTGAGTAAGAGTCTACTAACACCAAGTAATGTTGACCATTCCATTTGAAAATATTTGTAGCTACTGTCGACTAAGGTCGTTCAGGAGTCTCATTTAGCTGAAGTGGTTCTTTTTGTTGATGCGACAGGAGTCTCATTTAGCTGAAGTGGTTCTTTTTGTTGATGTGGTTTAGTATTATTACAAACAGAACAAACTAAAAGTTCTTTCTCAATATCTTTTGACATAGAAGGCCAAAATACTAGTTCTCTCACCCTTCTTTTAGAAACAGTTCCTGGGTGGCCATGATGCAAGATTTTAATATACTCTTGTTGCAAGTATTTCGGAAAAATCACTTTTGGACTTTTCATGATGATACCATCTTCCATCAAAATCTCATCTCTGTAAGGAAAATACTGTTGCACATCTGGTGATAAACAGGATTGCTTTGACAGCCATCCTGGACTGATAAACTGGTTGAGCTTCTGGAGAACTGGATATAAAGCTGTGTTAGTTCTAAACTCATCAAGATGTGTGGAAAAAAAATATCTCACTCCCATGACTTTAAAATCAGGTTTTTCGTTGTCATGCTGTTCAGTGTTTGTTCTGGGCAGTCTGGATAAAGTATCAGCAAGATAAAGATTACCTTTTGTTTAAACCAAGTGAAAATTGTACTTTTGCAATTTCAACATCATGCATTGCAATCTCACAGGAGCTGTTTGCATAGGCTTTTTTCAAAATACTGACCAAAGGTTGGTGGTCTGTCTCGATTTGAATAGGTCGGCCGTAAATATAATCATGGAACTTCGAACGTGCAAACACAATTGACAAGATCTCTTTCTCTATTTCAGTACTGCATCTTGGCTTTGGGTTAAAGTTCTGCACGCATAAGCTACTGGTCTGCCCTCTTGAAGAATGACTGCACAAAGACCAAATTTCAAAGCATCACAAGAAAGAGTTACAGGTTTGTGAACATCATATCTTAAAGTGAGGGGAGTGGCAATTCACTTTTTCAGGACATCAAATGATCTTTGGTGTTGTTCTGACCATGACCAAGTTACATCTTTGTGTGTTAGCTCTCTTAGTGGCTCTGAAAGGTCACTCAAATCTGGAATAAACTTGCCCAAATAGTTGACCATGCCAAGAAAACATTATAAGGAAGTCACATTCTCTGGAGCTGGCATCTCAAGAATTGCAGTTTGCTTGGAGGCTGTGGTTGTAAGCCTAAAATGGTAAGCAAATTAACCACATAAGTAACCTCTCATAGTTTAAACTTGCGTTTCTAAGAATTTATTTTAAGATTCACTTCACAAGCACATTTCAGAACTTTCCTGAGGTTTCTATCATGTTCGACTTCATCATTGCCTCCTACAAAAATATCATCAATTATTATAGCACATGGATAGCCAGAAAAAAATTGCTATACTGCATATTGAAAGACTTCACTGGTAGAATTTATTCCAAATGGCATTCTCAAAAATCTGTACCTTCCAAATGCTGTACTGAAAGTGGTTAGCAATGAAAATTTCTGGTCAAAACAGTGGCATTTGGCATAACAGCAGTAACTTCTTCGACTGTACGCATTGGATGATGAAGGCATTTAAGTGATTTGTTCAAATCTCTTGGACCAATACATATTCTAATACCATCTGAGTTTCTCTTATGAGCTACCACCATGAAGGATACCCATTCAGTTGGTTCTTCTACTGGACAAATTACTCCTAGATGCATCATTCTGTCTAGCTCATTTTTGACTCTGCCTTGCAAGGCTACCAGAACTTTCTGTGCTGGTCTGATAACTGGGCTTACCTTGTGGTATAACTTCATGAGTACATAACTGACAGTATAGTCAGAAAAAATAGTCTGTGTGAAATTTACATTGTTACTTGTGCTTACATGGTGGACTTCTGCATTAAATGAAAGCAGTCCCATTTTCAAACTGTCTTTGAGACCTAATAATGACTGCACATGCTGCTTGACTGTGTAAAATTGCAAGTCATAGCTGTTCCCAGGAGAGTAACATGAAAGCACTACAGAGCCTTCGGTTTGGATTTCTTCACCACCATAAACAACAAGCTTTGCACACTTTGCCAGATCAAGCTTCTCACTAGCTCTTACATTGACAAACATTTTTGCTGACATAACATTGCACTTTGAACCATTATCAACTTTGAGGTCTACAGGTCTCCCGTTAATCAGAACAGTACAAAATACTTCATTTTTTGCTTACAAATCTAAGCACTGACACACCCTCAACATAAAAAGTAGGGTCAAAGCTTTCTAATTGATCAACTTGCCTCTTTAAATGCTCTCTTTTAATAAAAGAATGAGCCTCTTTTGATTTAAAGAACTTTTTGAAATGATTCCAATTTTTTACATATGTGGCACTGCTGACCAAAGGCTAAGCATTTTTCTCGTTTGGGCTCATGGCTACCTTACAACAGTTGACTATGAAGCTTGCCACAGGTTTTGCTGAGTCACCCCTCTGCTTCACTGAGCATGCTCTGGATTTTACTGGAGCTGCCCTGAATTTGCTAGAAAGGTTCAGGGTTTCACAGAAGCAACCACATCCTTAGGCCTGTATCTTTAAACCTTGTGCTGCATACTATCAACATTAGCACTGGAAGGCACTGCAAGCATGCTTTTCTTATCTGTAAGCATATTTGTGTGCTTTTCTGTGAGCTCATATATCTGATATCTCTATGGCCTTATTCAAAGTTAAATTACTGTCTCAAAGCAAACTCTTTCTCACTGCATCATCTTTAATACCAAACACAAGTCTGTCTTTTATCAACTCATCTCTTAAATCACAACATCTGCACATTTTTGCCTTGTTTCTCAAGTCAGTTAAATATGCTGCAAAATTCTCACCAGGCTTTTGATCTCTTGTGTAAAATATGTACCCTTCCATTCTAATATTTGTTTGGGGGTTATACATTTCTGTAAATTTACATTTTAAGCACTCAGGGTATTCCTGCGTTTCAGCCGTTACCACAAAATGGCTGTCTTCCCCCTCCCCTCCATACACAGCTGAGGCATACACAAAGGAATGCTCCCTTTCAATGGCTTCTGAACCAGCTAACTTAAGTAAAATAAATGCCTTTGTACATACATGTTTCTTTGTCAGAAAAAGCAGCCTGTATGAAAATATCATTCTCTTGCTCAAACATTCTCCACTTTTCAGCAACATTATTATTAAATACTAGTGGAACAGGTCTGTGAAATCCTTCTGCCATGACAACTAAATGCCTTTGTAATTATGTTCAAATGCACAAACATACCAGGTACTCAAGAAAAATATTAATCTGCACCACAGTCTCTTTGAAATGACTGGATTTTATGAAATAACTGTACTGTAATAGTCACAAAGTTGCAAACACTCTGCACACCTCACATATCCCAAATAGCTTTAGTTAATAAAAAAAGAAGCACATAGTGAAAAAATATGGTTATTTTCTCTTTTTTATACATTTTATGCAATTTGAAAGTTATTTCAAGCAGTTTTGTAAGCATTTTGATTATTTTTTATCAATATATTGTAATTTTTAATATTTCATTTAATTAGAAAGTCATTTTGAATGTTTTGAATGCTTCATTTTATATTTGTTGAGTAAAAAATCATTTAAATGCATTTTTTACCTGGATTTGTCTTTCTACCTGTTTGCAATTCGTTTGGGCAGGAATGATCCACTCCTTTATATTCCTCCAACTGTAACTGCGTGCCTCGTGGTCTTGAAGAAGTTGTTTTGCTTCAGACCCCTTTTTGGCATCACATCATTTTAGACATGCCGCTTCTGACAACATAGGTTCATAGGTGTGTACTAGGCTAATGGCCATGGGGCCTTTACAAGCCTAGTCATAGGATTACCCTGGCATAGCGCCACCCAGCCTTAGTTATCAGTGCCTCTGTTGAGTAGAGCCATTGGTGCTATCCCCGGGGTGAATTCTATGTTTCCCATCTACTCATCAAGATTTATCTTGAAGATGGTCAGCAAGGTGCCCTGCTTGACATGTATGGGAAGTCTGTTCCATAGCATGGGCAGTCTCTGGGTTATGAACCTGTCCGTCCAACATGTTCTGTTAATTATGGTAATGAGGTTGAGGACTCTGGAGCATGTGGTGTGGAGGGATTGGGATTTCTTTAGATGTAGCATTTCTAACAGAGCTGGGTCAGACATGGTTTTGTAAGTAAAGCAGAGATCACATCTAAGTAGGCGATATGAGACAGAGAATAGCTGGAGTTTTTTTAGTCTGTCCATATAGCACAAGTGTTTAAGACCTAGGATCCTCTTTGTGAGGTACTTTTGCAGCCTCTCCAGTTGTTGCAGATGTCTAGTGAGGTACATGCCAAATGGGGCATTGTACTCAATGATTGGCCTAATGAGGGAAGACTAGAGGGAGACAATGACCTCTTTCTTCCTGGATGCAAAACCCTTAGTAATGAGATGTGCCACATAGAAGGACTGACTACAGTGGCAATGTGTTGATCAAAACAGAGGTTGCTGTCAACCTGTGTTCCCAGATCTCTTATGACGTCTTCTGTCTTCAGTGGACTACCATCAATGTGGTAATTCATCAGAAGCAGGTTTTCTCCAAAGGGGATATCAACACATTTTATGGCACTGAGCTTAAGGCCATGATTCTGACACCAGTCATTGGTCACAGTTAAGCCATTCTATAGGATATAAACATCACTTGGGGAGTTAATAATAGCTCCCAACGTGCAATTTTCTGTACACTTTGTCAGCCAGAGTCGCTACGTGTTGGCCTGGACTTCAGAGAAGTAGATACCAAACAGGAGAGGACCCAGGACCAAACCCTGTGGGACTCCACTCATGACTAATCGGCAGTCTGACTTGGTGTCAGCTACTTTCACACTGTGGGTTCTATCTGTGAGCCAGTTTGCAACCCACCTAGTGATATAGGGGTTGATGCCAAGCTTAGTGAGTTTTTCTATGATTCCTGAGTGGGGAATGGTATCAAAGACCTTGGCCAGATCAAGGTAGGCTGTATGAACCACCTTGCCTTCATCCACAGCTCTGATGACTGACTCAAGGAAGCCAATTAAGTCGAGCAGGCATGGTCTACCCTTCACAAAACCAAACTGTGTGGGATCAAGAGTTTGGAGGTTCCCTATATCCTTGTTTATTAGGTCCATGATGATGCGTTTCATAGCTTTGCATATCAGACTCGTCAGGCTAATAGGGAGATAGTTTCCATGGTCTGTAGTTGCTCCTCCTTTGTGGAGAGGGATAACTGTAGGAGTATGCCATTCGGCAGGGCCAAAGCCAGAAGTGAGGCTGTGATTGAACAGAGCACACAGGTGATGTGCCAGTACTCTATAGTTCATGTAGAACACAACCAGGGATATTGTCAGGTCCTATAGAAGCTGTATTCTTGGCCTTGGACAGTGCTGTTTTAACCTGTGCAACAGTAATGCTGGGTCCCTGAAAATCTACTGGTATTGTGATTGGTTCTTTGGGGGAGGGGTAAAGTTGGCACTGAATCTGTCGGCCAGTATACTGGCAATATATGCTGGCTTGGTAGAGGAGGTACTATTGTGCAGTAGCTTAGAGCAAATCTGGGTATTGCCATTGGGATTCTTTACATGACTATTGAAGGCCTTGTGGTTGTCTTTACTATCTGCTGCAATTCTGTTTTCATACCTAGCTTTAGCGGATTTGATGAGGGATCTCAACTTTTTGTTGAGGCAGATATGGGAGTGTTTCCAGTCTTGGGACTTCACCTTATTCCACATCAGTTTCCTCCTTCTGTTGTAGAGTTTGTTTATGGCAGGGGACCTCCAGATTGGCTTCCCTTTTTTGGAGGAGAGGGCCTTGGTTCTATTGGGTATGGCGAGATCCATGCATTTGTGTACGTCTTTGTACATTGCATTGGTGTATGATTCTGTAGTCACACAACTATTCTCAATTTGCATGGGTGCCGGCAAGTTAGCCACCTCTGTTTTTAGGATCCAAAGTTAGCTTTGGAGAAGTTTTTCATGGTGGCTACCTTTGCTGTGGGGATGGGGTGGGAGGGATGTGGATTTCCAAGGTGATTAGTTTGTGGTTGGATCTAACCAGGGAGGAACTGACTATTGGTGTAGAGCAACGGTCGCCCATGTTAGTAATGACTAGGTCAAGGATGTTGCTACCTCTAGTGGGGGTAAGAACGAGCTGGTCCAGGGCATTGGAATTAATGAACTCCAGGAAACTTTGGGCAAGTGTATTGATACATGAGTAGTTTACCCAGTTAATGGAGGGGTCATTGAAGTCGCCTAGTAAGAGAGTGTTAGGTCAGACCCTAATATTCTCCAGGGTGCTTAGGAATGTGGAGTGTGAGTCTTGGGACATGGCTGGGGACCTATAGCAGGCTACGACCTGAATTGCTGTCTTATCCAGTGTTAGCTGCACCTGAAGTATCTCTGATGCATTATATCGGGCTACCAGTCTGGAGGTGTGAGTATCCTTTATGAATATGGAGACACCACTGACTTTGGAGCTTTGGTCTATTTTCTGGGGCTGAAAGGTGTGGAATGAGTTATAGCCTGGTAGTGCAGGAGTGCTTTCTGTTGCCTTGAACTAGGTCTCTGTTACAGCACAAATGTCAATGTTCTCCATTTTAAAGAGTGCCTTGAGCGAGTGCATTTTGAGATTTAGACATCTAGCATTGGGCAACATGACCCTCAGATTACATTTGTTTGTAGCTGTTATGGTGTTAATTTGGTCTTTGGAACACTGCCTAAAAAGGCACTATAGGGATGGCAAGAGCCGTTGTTAGTATCTGGAAGCCCAGGGGTGACAGATGCAGGTCATCTTTGGCAAAGCATCGAGGTCTGTCAATCATGTCATCCCAAGCAGACAGATACTGGATCCCCTTAGAATGACACCAGAAACATAGCCAATTGTTGAAATCAATCATTTTCTGCTTGTACTGTGGTATTTATTTATTTATTTTATATTTGTTGACTAGGTTTGTCCGACTGGGCTACAACTGCCCGTTTTCAATGGTGGCCCGAGGAGAAAAGCTCCAACAGAAAAATAATAATTTTACATATGGAATACATATAGAATACATTCATCAGTACCACACATTACTGCATTACAGTGTCATACATTTCACTGTGGCAAGTGAAATACATATAGAAATGCATTCATCAGAGGGCTACATTCATAATTACTTATTATATACATAACAGTGCAATAGTTACATAGCTGACATATTTTACTAGTTATGTTTGTACAGTGATGTATCAAGAGGAGAAGATAAAGTAGTAAGTTTGTTTATTGAAGGGAAGGAAGAGAGAAGGGAAGTAGAAGGTTATAGGGGAGTGTTTATGGGGGATAATTACATTGGCAGGTCCATTTTTCATGAAGGTATTTTTTGTAGCAGTTTTGAATTGATTGGGATGTTCAAGGGATCTTTTATCTAGTGGTAGGCTATTTCAGGCCTTGGAAGGGTTAAAGCTATAGACTAGGTGACCCATTTTGGTCCTTGGTTTGTATATTTTTAGTAGGCCTTGTTCAGAACTGTGGAGTAATCTAGTGGGTAGGTAATGGGAGATCAGAGATGAGATAGTTGGACAGAAAGAGGGTTTGTAGAGAATGGAGTAATAATGTAAAACTTATTATACTGAAGCAGGTTAGGTAATTCTAGCCAATGTAGTTCTTTCAGTGAGAGACAGTGATGGGACTTGTAAGAATTTTGGGCAGCAAATCTGGCAATCCTGTTATAAGTTGTTTCTAACTTGTTTAGTAGTCCAGTGTTGAGGCTGGTGAGAATTTGGGAACTATAGAGTAAAGTGGGTAAGAGGTAGGCATTTGAAAGGGTTAGTTTTGCTAAGATATTTTTTGTTTCTGTAGAGAAGACCTAGCTTGATATATGTTTTTCGGATACAATTATTGATGTGTAAATCAAAGGTTAGTCTATCATCAATAGTAACACCTAAGAGTTTTGTACTGGTGTCCACCTGTATTTGAGTATTATTTTGTGACAATATGGAGAAGGAAGACTTTATGTGGTTAAGGATTTTAGGGAGAAAGAGTAGTAGTTTGGTTTTCTTTAGATTAAGGATAAGTTGATTTTCAGAGTTAAAAGAGGACTGTGTGTGTGATTTTAGTTGGTTTGGTGATTCGGCAATAGTGATAAGTATAGAATCATCGGTGTATTTTATCAGTGCGGATCCAGGAGAGGAAGAGTAGAGAAGGTTGGTAAAGATGTTAAAAAGAAGTGGCCCAAGGATGGAGCCTTGTGGAACACCTGCTTTAACAGGAAGAAGAGGGGAGAAAGCTGAGAGGCATTTGACTGATTGGAGTCTATCAGAGAGATAGCTGTTAAACCATGGTATGGTGGATGGAGAGAAGTGTAAGTTTGCTAGTTTAAGGAGAAGAATTTTATGAGAGACTGTATCAAAGGCATTAGAGAAGTCAATGAAGAGACAGGAAATAAGTTTGTTACCATCTCTAGTTAGTGATACAGAGTTTAGGAAAGACACGAGAGCTGTTGTAGTGCTGTGCATGGGACGAAAGCAATGTTGGGTAGGTATGAGTAGATTCTCTTGCAGAAGGTAGTGTAAGACTTGATTGCATATCCATTTTTCCAGAATTTTGGAGATTGGTGAGAGTATGGCTATGGATCTAAAATTAGTTATATCTGTAGAGTTTCCTCCTTTGTGTATTGGAAGGTTGTAAAATTGCTTCCAGATGGAAGGGAATGTGGATTCCGTGATAGAGCGGTATCATTCTGGGTGATGGTAAAATGCTACTCAGAGCTAGGGTCATACCCGCCTGACCTACATAATCTGAGATCTTCTCCATGTCTCTTTTCGGGAAGTCCAGGGAGGTACATCTCAGGTCATTCACACCCACGTGTAAAATGACAGAGTCATATTTGTACCTGTTGTTGAGTGACCTGAGTGCATACGTTATGTGTTGAATCTTGGCACCTGACAGGCAGCTGACTGTTACTTTCTCCTTATTCAACCTAGTGAGTGGGACATCAGTGTGCCTCACTATCGAGTAACCTATGACTAGTGTGTTGGGCATGCTATTTTGCCTTAGGGGCTTTGGTTGAGTGGCACACTGTTTAGGAGAGTTATGTGTCTCATGATTAGTGTTGTGGTGGTCAAGTGCATTTCCTCCTTGGTGGGCTCTGCTGCTTGGGTAGATTTTTATTGAGAGCCTCCGTGAAGGTGGGTGTGTGGTTTGTGTTTTTATTTGAAGGCAGTGCTGGTGTGTATTTCAGAGGGCTATGTGTTCCATGTGGTGTGATGCAAGTGTTGACCTTCTCCTCTTGACCAGCTATTCTGGTCTTGGCTGGAGAGTGAGTGGCTTCCAATTTGGAAGTGCATATCTCGCAAGTCTGAGTTTTGGAAGGTAAGAGGAGAGGGTTGCCGGTGTATATGAGGCAGTTGTTACATTGCCTCAGGATGCTCAGGTTCACCAGGTTAATAGGAGAAAACACAGGGAACTGACCTTTAGACATGCCTGGCGGGGTGGGCATTGATAATAAGTACCAAAAACAGGAGTGCAGATAACTTGGAGAGTAACCACGAACTTGCTTCAGACCAGTTAAAAATAATTTTTTATTATTATTCCACTGCCAATGCACATACATCGTTAATGCCTTATGTTCCGCCATGTGTTTTCGTCCTCATTCATTGGACTTCACTTTATTATATTTATACTGATTCTAAAAACATTAAACCAATAAAATTCCCTCATTTTATTTAAACAGACAAATAATCTTACGTTTGGGCTCATGAATATTAAACGTGTACTTTCCTTTCCGCTCGTGAATGTTACCATATTTTTAAAAATATATATATATATGTAAAACTTTATTAAATACAAATCACATATATACTTTCCTCCAATATTCCCCAAAAATTACCATAAAAAACCTTTTGTGCATCTAAAATACTGTAAAACATAGGAGAATTAATATATTTTTGTAAAAAAGGATGTTTAATTCATTCCTTTTGAATCCTGCATTTTCTCAAGCAACAGAGCCACCTTCTGTCTTACCAAAATATTACATACGTCTTATTTTCTTACACAATTTAGCAGACCTTAATTTTAAAAGTGGTAATATAGACAGGTAATCATTTAAGCCTGGGGTTTTACCTGATTCTAAAGTTACTTGCCACCATAACTCTTTATACCCTATTTTCTCTTCCCATGGGCCATCCCTGATATCATTTTTAATTTGTTCCAGAACAAAAAAGAGGAATTTATAACCCTCACACACTCTTTTTTTTTCAAAACAGGTTTATTGTTTTAACATATAAGAGAAATATCATAACAATTTTATACAAGTAATTAAAAATAGGTATTATTATAATATTCAATAAAACAACTAAAGTATTTACAAAGACATCCACTACAATCAGATCAATTAATTAAACTAAAATACCATGCTATTGAAATTAAAATTTTTTTAACAAATTTTGTAAATTATCCCATACAATAAAATAAGATGTTTTTCTATTTGTTCTAGTCCTAACTGTGTTTATTTCCATATGGCACACTATATTCATAACATTTTTAAATTCATTGAATGAAGGAGGTGTATCTGAAATCCAATTTCTAGTTATTATTTTCCTAGCCACTGCTAGAATAGACCATAACAAGGGAAGCTTAACCTTTTTAACACTTTGAGGTACAGGTGTGTTGAATAATATAAGAGATTTAGAAATAATGAAATTATCTGTAAAAAGAGCCTGCAAAAATTCATTAATTGACTTCCAGTATTCTTTCAATTTTATACAGTCATAAAACATATGAGCCCAGTCAGCATTAATTTCTACATTACATCTCTTACATAGATTATCTTTATTATTTATTTTATTCATCATCAAAGGTGTATAAAAAGATCTATGTAAAAATTTCCATGTATAAAGTCTCCAGACAATGGAAGACGTAGTTCTATAAGCAGATTCCAATATATATTGTTTATCTTGTTGATTTGGTGGGTCCCCATTAATAGAAGTGAAATAATTCCAGTATGAATCGACACTGTAAAAAGTTTCTTGTCTGATAACTTTATGTATGTATGAAAGTTTACCTTTATCAGAAACTTTATGTTGTAAATTTAATATCAAGTAATCAATCAGTGTTGGAATAGATTCTTTAACAGTTATAGACATTAAATCTATTTTATTAATGAGATGTTGTCTAAAGGTCTGAACCTCTAACCAGCAAGTTTCTCTTAGATCAAATTCTTGTTTTAAGAAATATAGATTTTTTAACTTTATTATCAGATATCAACTGATACCAGTACTTTAGATCATTATCTATAGCTAAATGAGTTCCTTCAGAAGTAGATGACAAAAGCATACCCTGAGTATACATTATAGGAAATACAATAAAATTCCATTCCCTATACTTAGGGTGCATGAATATAAAGTTACGATAACTAATAATAATATTTAATGGGTAACAAACCATATGTTTAGGTGTAATAGGTGAAGTACAAAATTCCTTTAGTAACCATAACATGGAGTTATTTACGATCATATTTTTATGTGTTAAGGAGATTTTCATGAAGTGTATACTAATTAGCTCCCAATAATCTTTCCATTTTGTGACATATGACTGATCTATTAATAAAGTAATAACTTTTACAATAGAAGAGATAGTATATAAATTAAAGTCTGGAAAAGAAATACCCTCTTGAGACCAGCTATTAGTATGTTTCTTTAATGCAATCCTAGGTCTATTAGGTGCCCATAAGAAATTTAACATTAGTGTGTTCAGTTTCTTGATAATTATTTTTGTAGGTGGAAGTATTATTGATTGTATTAAGTATAAAATCTTGGGGAATATTATCATTTTAATAATTGTAAGTCTCTCCTCCATAGTAAAATCATATTATTCCAGGTATTAAAAAGATTTTGTATATTAAAAAAACAGGTATTATAATTATTATATATAATAGATTTAATATCTTTAGATAGTATTATACCTAAATAAGTTATCTGACCTGAATTGGGTACATATTTAGTAAAATCACTAATGAGAATATTTTTTCGTGTATATATAGGTAGTATTTTAGTTTTTTCTTCATTGAATATTAAACCAGAAATATTTTTAAAATTCATCATGTTATCAAATAGAGACTGTATAGAAGAATTAGATCTTGCTGATGTAATTAGAACATCATCTGCAAAAAGTTGAATTTTGGATGTTGTATTTTCATCTATTTCAAAACCCTCTATGTCAGTACTGTTTCTGATCAAATTAGCCCAAGGCTCCATTACTAAAGTGAATAATAGTGGAGAAAGTGGACATCCTTGTTTTGTACCTTTAAGAATGGGTATTTTTTGTGAAACATATGTTCCTACCTTAATATAAGCCAACGTTCCTTTGTATAAATGTTCAATAAGATTTACAAATGCATCTGAGAAGTTTGTGCACTTCATTAAGGTAAACAGATAGTCCCAACTTACTGAATCAAATGCTGAACTTATATCAAGACTAATAAGTGTTAAATCTTTCTTTTTCCTATTTGCAAAATCTATTAATGTTAAAGTTCTTCTTATATTATCAAAAGTATTTCTATTTACAATGAAGCCTGTCTGATCTATATCTATAATGCCGGGAATGATTGTCTTCAATCTATCAGCAAAGATATTCATAAACATTTTATAATCAACATTAAGTAATGAGATGGGCTGATATGAAGAACATCTAGTTGGATCTTTATTAGGTTTTAAAATTGGCGAAATAAATGTATATTGCCAAGATGGGGGGGGGGGTTATTAACTCAGTTTGGGCCAAAATAAAAACCTTATGTATAAATGAATATGTATTTTTAGAAAGGATTTTATATAACTCTGGTATAATACCATCATTACCCGGTGCTTTGCTTGATATAAGCTTATTTATTTGTGTAATAACTTCTGTATATGAAATACTCTTGTCCAATAGTTTAATCTGTTGTTTATTAAGCTTTTTATTCATATTTGTGGTTATAAACTCCTTTATTTTATCTTTAGGTTCCATGTTAATATTATTATGGTTAATTTTGTGAAAGTGATTTCTAAATTCATCTAGTATTTCTGGTATACTAGAAACATTCTTCTTTTTCCTTAGAGA